>NC_083764.1:2436975-2461975 GCF_963514075.1 Conger conger | reverse complement strand
CAGAGATGCTCTTCTGCACACCACTGTTATAATGTGTGTTCAGAGACGCTCTTCTGCACACCACTGTTATAATGTGTGTTCAGAGACGCTCTTCTGCACACCACTGTTGTAATGTGTGTTCAGAGATGCTCCTCTGCACACCACTGTTGTAATGTGTGGGTATATTCGTTACTGTCACCTTCCTGTCAGCTTTGACCAGTCTGGCCCTTCTCCTCTGACGTCTCTCATTAACAAGGTGTTTCTGTCTGCAGAACTGCTGCTCACTGGATTTTTTTGTGTTTTTTGCACCATTCTTTGCAAACTCTAGAGACTAGTGTGTGTGAAAACCCCAGGAGAACAGCTGTTTCTGACATACTCAAACCACCCTGTCTGCCACTAACAATCATTCCACGGTCAAAGTCACTTAGATCACATTTTTTCCCCATTCTGATGGTTGATGTGAACATTAACTGAAGCTCCTGACCCATATCTACATGATTGTATGCATTGCACTGTTGCCACACAATTGGCTGATTAGATAATTGCAGGAATAAGTAATTAAGTAAAAATGTTCCTAATAAAGTGCTTGGTGAGTGCAGGTTTCATAGTGTTGTTACCACAGAGTCAGATGAGGGGGTTGATTGTGACAAGACATGACCAGACAGCCTCTTATTAACCATAAACACTCAACTGCTCCCTCACACTAACATTACTATAATGAGCTACAGTTCCAGGAAGCAACATTTTCAGCCACTGGCCTAAACAAAAGTGCCACAAAGCACTGCATTGTGGGGGCTTATAGTCCATGCATTACTGATTGATTAACAGACTGATTGATTACATGATTACTGACGGCCTGTCTGTAAATGAGGTGATTCAAAACAGACGGAGTGACAGAAGGGACAAAAAGGCCCAGCTTTACTGAATTGTAAAATGTGGTCAGTTGTATATATTGATATAGTTATATATACAGTATATGTATATAAATATATACGGCCTCAGACACCAGCCTGGTCTGCTGAAACACTAAAGATTCACACAGACGAGCAAAAACTCACAGCCAACGTGTCTTCCAGACCTCTGCCCCGAGAAACAGAAAAATATAACTCGTCAAAATAAAACAGTACTCTTGTGTTTTATAACACAGGCAATCTAAACAGAGTCTGGACACGTATGTTTTTAACACCCTGAACCGCAGGCCCTGCCAGACCCTCTGTCAAAACAAGGGATGTTACATTTCCAATAAAGATCACACGTCCGATACTCACACTCAGCCGCCCAGGGTTCATGATGTGTGAAAAATAAATCTCAGAAATAAAACACCAAACACTCCACCTCGCACACTCACTAAATTTCTCTGCTCTCCCCGCCCGGACGTGTTTTCCTTCAGAAGAAGGATGAGAACAGGCATTCCAGCACGGCTTTTTTCTCAGAACACACTTTAACTGCCAGCGGGAATGATGAGGTCGTCTTCCCGCTGTTATGCTTATCAGGGCCCGGAGACAGAGAGACGGATTACTGTCTGAACGTCTACGGCCAAAAACATTCAACAACAGACGATATGCAGTTATAATGCTGGAATACCCATGAGACTGTCTAAACCTGTGGACAAGGTGCAACTATTAGGCAGGATGCAGTTTTGTATCCTAACCAATCGTTTAAGAGACACAGACCTAAGATGATGCATGACTTGCATTTTGTACAAACAATACAAAAGAGCCTTTACATATCACCTTCGTAAACACTACATTACATATCACCTTCATAAACACTACATTACATATCACCTTCGTAAACACTACATTACATATCACCTTCATAAACACTACATTACATATCACCTTCATAAACACTACATTACATAGAACCTTCATAAACACTACATTACATATCACCTTCATAAACACTACATTACATGGCACCTTCATAAACACTACATTACATATCACGTTCATAAACACTACATTACATAGAACCTTCATAAACACTACATTACATATCACCTTCATAAACACTACATTACATATCACCTTCATAAACACTACATTACATATCACCTTCATAAACACTACACTACATATCACCTTCATAAACACTACATTACATATCACCATCATAAATACTACATTACATAGCACCTTCATAAACACTACATTACATAGCACCTTCATAAACACTACCTTACATATCACCTTCATAAAGACTACATTACATATCACCTTCATAAACACTACATTACATATCACCTTCATAAACACTACATTACATAGAACCTTCATAAACACTACGTTACATATCACCTTCATAAACACTACACTACATATCACCTTCATAAACACTACACTACATATCACCATCATAAACACTACATCACATAGCACCTTCATAAACACTACATTACATAGTACCTTCATAAACACTACATTACATAGCACCTTAATAAACACTACATTACATATCACCTTCATAAACACTACATTACATAGCACCTTCATAAACACTACATTACATAGCACCTTCATAAACACTACATTACATAGCACCTTCATAAAGTGATTCAGACAAGTGTCTGCCGAACCCAGTTTATGGATTTGAGCCTGCACACCCTGGCTGCGGTGAGCCTGGTTTCCTAAGCGCTGTGCCCCATCAGTGTGTTTGAGTGGAAACCTGCAGTGTGCGGCTGAGCAGGAACTCCCCACAGGAACTCACTCACAGGAACTCACTCACACACAGCACTGAGACTGACCCCACTCAGCCAGGCCTCAAACTGAGAAAAAAACATCTCTGAGAAATTTGCTGAATGCAGCAGTTTTCTTTTTTAAAAAAAAACGTTTAAGTCAGAAGGAAAGCGCAGAACCCAGGTCTTACACAGAACGTTTAAATCATTTTATTTGTTATGTCAAGATAACCTTGTATTTGTTAGGAAGATGTTTAAAAAATAAAAATAAATAAACATTGCCCTTACTAATAAACCTGGAAACAAGATGGACTGCGGTCCTGTTGGCTCAGGTGACTGATGTGGCGTTAGCGGATAGCGACAGCGTGCGCTAACCAGTCTGACACGCTATACATAAAGTCCATGTGACAGCCGAGTGTGTGTGTGAGTGTGTGTGTGAGAGTGTGTGTGTGTGTGTGAGTGTGAGAGTGTGTGTGTGTGTGTGAGTGAGTGTGTGTGTATGTGTGTGTGAGAGTGAGTGTGTGTGTGTGTGTGTGTGAGAGTGTGTGTGAGAGTGTGTGTGTGTATGTGTGTGTGAGAGTGAGTGTGTGTGTGTGTGTGTGAGGCGTATGTGTGTATGTGTGTGTGTGTGTATGTGTGTGTGAGTGTGTGTGTGTGTGAGAGTGAGTGTGTGTGTGTGTGTGTGTATGTGGGTGAGTGTGTGTGTATGTGTGTGTGTGTGTGTGTGTGTGAGTGTGTGTGTGTGTGTGTGTGTGAGTGTGTGAGTGTTTGTGTGTGTGTGTGTGTGTGTGACTGTGTGTGTGTGTGTGTGTGTGTGTGTGTGTGTGTGTGTGTGTGTGTGAGTGTGTGAGGCGTGTGTGAGAGAGAGGGGGGAGTTTGGGAGGTAGGGGTAAGGCGATGGACACTAATCTGAAAAGCCGTAATTTACTAATGCACTTTACGACCAAGCTCCATCAAGCTGTCTTTGTGGGGGTGACGGATTTGAACTGTTCCAGAGACGGAGCGCTGTTGATAGGGAGGGTCCCGCAGTAAGGAAGATAGCGAGGCCTCGCATGTCGAACCAGGATGACCCCCCCGACCCCCCCTGCGGTCCTGACACAGCCCTCCTGGAGGACGCTGAGAGAACCGCGTTCCTGGATCCTGGAAGAACGTCTTCTGCAGCACGTGAAATTAATGGAATTACGCTAGCTTCCATGACTTGCAAAAAGTCCTGCTCTTATACGGGTTGTTTTAATGTCAAAGTAAAAGTTTACTGGAACAATTAAACTATCTTCCCCAGACCGGGTGACCAAGGGTGCACACACAAAGTCACAGGGCATTAATGCCAGCTTCCATGATGTGCTTTTATGCGTGTGCTTTTGTCACAGTGAAAGTTAGGAATGAGGAAAATCATTTTCGTCAGTCTGGGGGGGGGGCTCAAAAAATATCAGAACAGGATTTTCTGTGGTGGTGGGGGCCAAAACCCTGGTGTTTCCCCTGTGTGTGACTGTACAGCCATGTGTATGTGTATGTGTGTGTGTGTGAGTGTGAGTGTGTATGTGTGTGTGTGTGTGCCTGTGTGTGTGTGTGAGTGTGAGTGTGTGAGTGTGTATGTGTGTGTGTGTGTGTGTGTGTGTGTGTGTGTGAGCGCATGTATGCATGAGGCTCATCTTGTAAAGAGCAAAGAATGCAACAGGGATTTAAGGACGACCATCTAACTGCCCCGCCTCCTTCCCCCCACTAAAAAAAAATGTTTACAAGTCAGACAGAAAAAAAGGGAGAAATTATCGGGCCTACATTTGTTATTACATAAACAGAGATGTTTTAAGTGAAGATAGCGTTAAATATTGGGCTGAGGGGAGGGAGGGCGAGAGGGAAGACGTAGTTTACATTCTCACTCGAGTAGTCTTGATAACAGGCCAAGAGAAATACGAGCCGCTTTAAATGTGTGCATTAGCGTTATTTATGGGCCCTGCATTCAGCCGCTCAGCTTCTCCAGTTTTCCCCAAACAAAAGCCAGGCCCCGGCCGTCGGAATGGACGCGAGTGAATAATCATTCGCGGCAGATAATCGCATAAAACAACACCATATTTGTAGTCTAATAAGGACAAAAAGTTCCATTACTCCCTCTCATTACAGTTATTGCTCTTATCCGAGGGCGAAAAGGAGGGGGGGGGGGGAAGACTTCGTGATTTATGCTGAGCGATTTTGAAATGCTTTCTTAGAGGGAGGGGGCGAGGAGACAGCGATTTCATAACTCTTCTGTCTTCCCTGCGTGTGTACCGAGGCTACGTCTGGAAGTCTTCCCATCCGTTCCGATTTTAACCAATTTATGTCCAATGAAGTGACCCCGGGAATTAATGAGCCTCGCGCTGTCAGTTCCGCCTCGGCGAGGTCAACTAAATCATCCTCTCCGGCGCAATCCTCCTGCTCGGCGCTGTCTCCCCGGCTCCGCGCCCGGCGATAGCAGACGCGCACAGCCCTGAGAACCGCGGCCTCATCGACACGTTCTGTCTATCCGTCTGGTTATATTTCACCCGGCTCGCCGCTGCGCTGTAAACGCTCGTTTAAATGGAGTCTGTGATTGTTGATAAACGAGCGTCGGCTCGCCTTCGGGCAACAGGTCACTATTATATATTTTAACATTTCAGCCGTTGCTTTCCCCAGAGGGATTTCCCTGGAGCGCTATCCTAATTTATGTGGGTGTTCGTAATGGGGTTCTGCGTCATTTGTCACACGCGCATTTTCTTTTTTAAATTAGCCTACTGTTAAAGAATAGTAAATTATAATTGCATCCAAGAACGTAATAACCGTGAATAACCCATTAATAACAGAATAAAAAACCTTTCCAAGAAAAATAACAGGCAAATTTGCAGGCTAATAAAATCCGGGCAACAACAGAGATTCAATAAAGAATTTCTTTATGGGTGTAATTAGGTGCAAGGGGTGGATCTTTTCCAACACAACCTACATTTATAAAGGTGCATCGCTGCTAAATTAACTTTACGCTATGCCTCTATAGAGTGTAAGTAAAATACACTACAAATCTGCAAAATCCCATTTAACCAACTGGTTAGACATGCCCATAACCGCACACAAAACAATTCTGAAAATAAAATGAGGCTGTATATTTTTTTAACCAGTTAACATTTGTATGGTTCTATTCCAGAAACTACCAGTTGGCAGTTCCAAGGCTGGAGTATGATTAGTGCCCAGTGAGGATCAACAGTAAGTTAATATGGCCTACAGTGTAGCAGCCGCTTTCGCCCGCAGCAGTTCACTAAATTACTTACGGTCGCAAAATACACAAATTCACTGTAACTACCCCTGCAGGACACTAAAATGCGTGGCTATTTCAGAACATGTTCATCTATCTAGCCAAAGGGTATAGAAAGGGAATATAATGGCCCTGGCTACATCGCTTATTTTAGTTTAATTTTTATAAGGCAATAAAAACCCTGACTAAGGCACCCCCAGTAGTGCACACATGCATTTTTAGAACATTGTAAATAACGCAACCTGGCATGAGACTTTCCTCATGGGCCAGTTGTGGATTATCTTTTTCCCCAATATCAGCCACATTGTACCATCCATCTTCTGTTAATTACACCGCTACTGGCACATTTAAATGGGCAAAGGGGAGAAATGTGCTTTTATTCACGTTATGTAAAGAAAGAAGTGGTTTATTTTCCAATAACAACACACGGCTGTGTCAGTGAATGCTGCCCCTAGTGGCACACCTGGGGAACTGCAGGCCGAGGGTGCGACGGATCTTACCGCTTCTTCAGGTCGCGGTTTGAAATGACGTCACAGACAGCAGGGAAACGGTTCCGCAGCACAGACCCTGCGGACGCACAGAGCAGTGTGTTAATGTCCTGTACCTCCTGCGGGTTGAGCTGGCCGGCCCGGTTGGGTCTCTGTGGACGTAGGGTCAGGAGAACAGGCTCTTAACCTGGACTGCTCCTCTGCACACCCTGCGGGAGCCCGGCTCCGGGAGAGCCTAAACAAATAAACAAATGTAGCGCCAAAACACCATAGCCAGATGGATGTCTTTCTGCTGCAGACTCCAGTGATGACTATCTGTGCACCTTCAACTCTGACTCAAACCACCCCAGAATACACACACACACACACACACACACACACACACACACACACACACAAAGACATACCCACACACACACACACACACACACACGCAGATATATGCACACACACACGCACACATACATATACACACCACACTCACAAATACACACACACATGCACACACACACACACACAGTGGGTTTCATGCTTTGTTTATCCTGCGCTGTGTGTTAATGAGAGGTGCTGGTCTTAAGGAACAAAACCACAAAAATAAAATGTGCAGCTCTGTGGGAACAGCGTGCTGACTGCGAACTTCCAGAATTCTCACCGTTCCCAGAGAGAAAGAGGATCAACAGGACACCAGAAACCCCCCACCCCCAGCGACTGTCCAAAAACACACACACACACACACACACACTGTGCAGCACAGAGTGGAGCACAAACTACAAACCCCAAGAGACCAAAAACACAAGCACAATAGTCATATTTCATGTAATTACCAAAATGGTAACAATGGAATAATTCAAATCAAGAGCCTCACTGTGTGGACTGACCAATCAGGAGCCTTGCCATGTGGGCTGGGCCAATCAACATGGCTGTAACAGAGAAGTGACGTCTGCTACAGGAAGCACTGTCACAGCATCAGAACAATGGTGTGATCTCTCCCCTGCAGTTTACTGACCCTCTCCAGGTCACCGACATCCCAGGTGTAAATAACTCCATCATAAAGCCATTAGCTCATCAGCGGGCCCCAGCTGCCATGTCTTTCACTACATGTGAAAAACAATAAAACAACACGCTGAGAGTTTCCCAAAAGCAAAGGAAAACAGAGACTTGGCAGGTCTGTCGCAGCGCGGCCGAGGAACACGCTGGAACGCCCGCGGTGGCATTCAATTACTGTTTGTTTTCAAAAACAATCAGATGTTTGTGTTGGACCTTCCTCAACCACGAGCTCGCAGATCAGAGCTGGGCTATTTTCCCCTCGCTGAATACCGCCGCTACAACAATATTTACTTTAGCTCGAAACAAGGATGTACACAAACAGAGAGGTAGGGAGAACTCTGCACCAATGGGAACAGGCCATTCATACAACCCTTCTTTCGGTTCACCAATATTCACATTAATAGGGAGTCCTGGTTTTGTAGGAAGAGAAGGCCGGATTATTATAAACACCGGGGGTGACCAGGAGGAAGAGGAAGAAGCCAGAAAAACTCTTAGGGCTCACGGTACACTTCTCTCTCAGTGACGCTGTGTTTGGACAGACACCGATAAGCATCAGACTGCAGAAACATGTGAGTGCACATATAATCATGCTTCCTTAAGGAGAGAACAAACAGGACAGTATTATAACATAGATCCAACAGATAGCGCTGGCTGGATGAGCTGCCAGACGCTAAAAAGTAAACCTTTTAAAATCGGAGATGAGACTGATATCTGTCCAGCCGTCTGAATCGACATTTAATGTTGCCCCTTTGAAACAACTATATATTTTTTTAGAAGAAGAATCTGCCCGTTAAAGTGTTATTTCTGCATCGGTGGGCATATGGCTTGTGCATATATTCCTGGAAAGGGTAACATATACAGCAAAAGACAGTGTAAGTGGCTCCCCGTACATCATGCCTAAGTGTTTAAATAACTGTGGTTAACCCATCTGTCAGCACATGTTCAAACTTCAAAGTTGTTCTCCTCAGAAAAAACACAACAATAAGCTGAATATAATGCACGGCAGTCCTGCTAATTGTGCCCTTAAATGGAGTGCACATATATGGTCCTGGAGAGGGTGGGGTTTGCTGGGGTTTGTTCTCACCTTAATATCAGAAATCAGTGAGATAAAGTCAGGGGTAGTCAGGGGTAATCTGGGTGAAGTTTTCCGGGCGGGCGCTGAAAGAGCTGAACCAAGGCTGTGCGCTAACACAAAGCTTTATGCCCCATAAAGGAACACAGAGCGAATACCGCCGTTACAACATGACCCGCACCTCATCCCGCCGTTACAACATGACCCACACCTCATACCGCCGTTACAACATGACCCGCACCTCATCCCGCCGTTACAACATGACCCACACCCCATACCGCCGTTACAACATGACCCACACCCCATACCGCCGTTACAACATGACCCACACCTCATACCGCCGTTACAACATGACCCACACCCCATACCGCCGTTACAACATGACCCACACCCCATACCGCCGTTACAACATGACCCACACCTCATACCGCCGTTACAACATGACCCACACCCCATACCGCCGTTACAACATGACCCACACCCCATACCGCCGTTACAACATGACCCACACCTCATCCCGCCGTTACAACATGACCCACACCCCATCCCGCCGTTACAACATGACCCACACCTCATCCCGCCGTTACAACATGACCCACACCTCATCCCGCCGTTACAACATGACCCACACCCCATCCCGCCGTTACAACATGACCCACACCTCATCCCGCCGTTACAACATGACCCACACCTCATCCCGCCGTTACAACATGACCCACACCTCATCCCGCCGTTACAACATGACCCACACCCCATCCCGCCGTTACAACATGACCCACACCTCATCCCGCCGTTACAACATGACCCACACCCCATCCCGCCGTTACAACATGACCCACACCTCATACCGCCGTTACAACATGACCCACACCCCATACCGCCGTTACAACATGACCCACACCCCATACCGCCGTTACAACATGACCCACACCCCATCCCGCCGTTACAACATGACCCACACCCCATCCCGCCGTTACAACATGACCCACACCTCATCCCGCCGTTACAACATGACCCACACCTCATCCCGCCGTTACAACATGACCCACACCCCATACCGCCGTTACAACATGACCCACACCCCATCCCGCCGTTACAACATGACCCACACCTCATCCCGCCGTTACAACATGACCCACACCCCATCCCGCCGTTACAACATGACCCACACCTCATACCGCCGTTACAACATGACCCACACCCCATACCGCCGTTACAACATGACCCACACCCCATACGGCCGTTACAACATGACCCACACCCCATACGGCCGTTACAACATGACCCACACCCCATACCGCCGTTACAACATGACCCACACCCCATCCCGCCGTTACAACATGACCCACACCTCATCCCGCCGTTACAACATGACCCACACCCCATCCCGCCGTTACAACATGACCCACACCTCATACCGCCGTTACAACATGACCCACACCCCATACCGCCGTTACAACATGACCCACACCCCATACCGCCGTTACAACATGACCCACACCCCATACCGCCGTTACAACATGACCCACACCCCATACCGCCGTTACAACATGACCCACACCCCATACGGCCGTTACAACATGACCCACACCCCATACCGCCGTTACAACATGACCCACACCCCATCCCGCCGTTACAACATGACCCACACCCCATCCCGCCGTTACAACATGACCCACACCCCATCCCGCCGTTACAACATGACCCACACCTCATACCGCCGTTACAACATGACCCACACCCCATACCGCCGTTACAACATGACCCACACCCCATACCGCCGTTACAACATGACCCACACCCCATACCGCCGTTACAACATGACCCACACCCCATATTGCCGTTACAACATGACCCACACCCCATACCGCCGTTACAACATGACCCACACCCCATACCGCCGTTACAACATGACCCACACTCCACTGCGGCTCCAGCCCGCACACGAGACTCTGGGACAGGCTGTTTTCCAAACAGGTCAGCTGATGTTTTATAGAGAGCTCTGCCATTTTATGAGTCTGCGTAAGTCACTCACACGAATAGTGGCTGCTGTTTCATTTAGGAACTCCACAGCGAAGCCATAAACCATAAACAATGCCCAAAACAGACACGGCCAATCGATCAACGCACATTCATGTCGTTAATAAGAAGCAGCCATGCGGTATTTGTGATTAATTAATGAGACAGCATTATAAGATGTTATTAAAATCTCAAACATGTGAACGTGTGTGCCAGTTCCACTACCCGTGTCCCTCCTTGGCAGAATGTTGTCATAGCGACAGAACACCAACACGCCAGCACACTGCATCCGCTATTGGACAGACTCTGGTCCAATGGCGACTCCCGTTCCAAACCCACACCTTAGACCACACAGCTGGACTTCCGCGCATATCAGGGCATTTAAATCTGCAGTGGCACCAACAACAGCCCCCACTCCAAACCCTGAAAACCAGTGACACTAATGGCCTTCTGTTTCTTAGCCAATCAGAGGACTGGAAACCTGTGACACTCATGCCCTTCTGTTTCGTAGCCAATCAGAGGACTGGAAAGTATGTGACACAAATGTCCTTATGTTTCTTAGCCAATCAGACATGCTGTTCCTCCAGCCAGCAATTCATCCAATCAATATTCATCCTGACAACACAGACACCGTTTGGAAATACAATAATTAAGCAAATAAGTAAATAGTTACATTTTGAAACAAGGTACCAATTACATTCAAATAATAATACTAATCATAATAATTATAATTATAATGCACATAATAGCAACCATTCACTATTCCAGTATTGGAGATTTTTGTGACTTCATCAACAACGTTATAAACACCATTAGCGAGTGGTAATGGAGCACAAAGCCACTGAATGTGGGATAATAAATTCGATGACAAAGTACAAAGTTGATGTTTTAAAGGGACACACACAGACTGCACCCCCCCCCCCCCCCCCCACCCCTGCAGACCACTCTAGACCACAAGCATGATTTATGGAGCTTGGCCGGTCATCTCCGCAAAATTAGCGGGAGGAAGTGCAGGACTGTCTGACAGCTCGTCCAAAACACACTTTCAGTCCGCGGCAGTCCGCCCCAGAGCCTGGGTGGCCGTCTCTGCGTTGCCGTGGTTTCCATGTTAATGTCATAATTACAGTAAAAGTCCCAGCCGCAGGGCCGCTGCCATACTGCTCACACAAACCTGAACGGCAGGTCCACCACTGCTGCTATTTTCCACCACTTTCGTGTGGTTCCTGAAAAAAAAACACTCAACTCACCCCCCCCCCCCCCCCCCCCCCCCCCCCCCCCCCACACACACACAGACATCGGTGGAATATTCATTGACTTTAAATACATATATAAACACAAAAATGTTTTTTTTTTTCTTTTTTTTCTTTTTTACATTAGCTTTTCAGACAAAAAAAAAAAAGCCACAGAATGCATTATGGGAAATGGATGTTTTGAGTTACCGGAGCAGTCTAATGGCTCCCCTGTCCAAACCCACAGAAGTGTTTCACTAAAGCTTTAAACCGCAGCTTAAATCACTAAACTCATCACTGAGTAATGCTCTCCACTTTCTGGCCCGTTCATTTAGGGCTAAAATGTTTATATAATGCAAATGCAGAGCAAAAAGCTCCACATTTTACTGTATGAATGGAACAGGAAATGGAAATCGGCACGGGGGAGGGGGGGTCAGGGGTCTCTGGCTATTTGGGAACGTCATATTTCGATTGTACGATGTCATTTTGAATGGATGATGTCATACTTCGATTGGATGATGTCATCGTGTGAAAACGCTGCTGTAGGTTTTGCTGTAGATAATGGACATTTGTCTGTTTGACCAAAGAATGTATGAATGAGGAAATATAGGTGCCCAGTAACAGATTCTGTTCAAGAAATGCACTCTTACACATTTACATTTATATTAGACTGCTCCACACTCCCCTCCAGACCATAGTCAAACAAATATGGACATTTATCTTAAATATACAAATATAGACATTTATCTTAAATATATAAATATGGACATTTATCTTAAATATATAAATATGGACATTTATCTTAAATATATAAATATGGACATTTATCTTAAATATATAAATATGGACATTTATCTTAAATATATAAATATGGACATTTATCTTAAATTTATAAATATGGACATTTATCTTAAATATATGTCAGCACAGGCTAGAGCTCTCTGGATTAACACTGGTCTCGTGAGGGCTAGTTACATTATTATACTGTAATCATGCTGTGTGCTATACTGTAATCATGCTGAGCGCTTTACTGTAATCATGCTGTGTGCTTTATGTATGATTACTGTAATCATACTGTGAGTGCTATACTGTAATCATGCTGTGAGTGTTTTACTGTAATCATGCTAAGTGCTGTACTGTAATCATGCTATGAGTGCTTTATGTATGATTACCCCGGTGCACCAGCATGTGGGGTTGCTGAGAGGCGTAACAGGTAAAGGTGTTCACCCTGGGCACAGTCTTGGCCCCATAGCAATAGCATCAATTGTTTTTTTCACACATCTTGAAATTACTCGCCTTATTGGCAATATATTATAATATATTTATAGCATAAAATACTAACTTATTTTTTGGCTTTTGCAGTGTACATTGCATACAACAAATCAAAAGTTTATGGGTTTCTGCAGAAGTGAGTCAGGTTAGGCATTTTGTGTGCAATGGCAGCACCACAACCAGGGCCAAACACACACACTCTGCTCTCTGCGCGTTAGAGCACACACACACACACACACACTCTGCTCTCTGTGCGTTAGAGCACACACACACACACACTCACACACACACACTCTGCTCTCTGTGCGTTAGAGCACACACACACACACACACTCTGCTCTCTGTGCGTTAGAGCACACACACACACACACACACTCTGCTCTCTGTGCGTTAGAGCACACACACACACACACACACACACACTCTGCTCTCTGTGCGTTAGAGCACACACACACTCACACACACACACACACACACACACACACTCACACACACACACACTCACACACACTCACACACACACACTCACTCACTCACACACACACACACACACTCACACTCACTCACTCACTCACACACACACACACACACACACTCTTCTGCTGGAAAGCAGCCAGCAACCCTCTCAGCTCTCTCCACACCCCGTTTTAAGGCGACTGAAGTATTAACTGCTAAAAATACATTTTAAAGAAAATACAATCTTTACAATGCAATATATTCAGCATCACTGCCAACTCTTTGGCCACATGTAGATTTCTGGATGAAATATGCCCATCGTGCACAGTGCCTATTCAGAGAAGGGACTGACTGTAAAAATAATAGATGGAATTAAAGAAGAAAATTAATGTAACCAGCTTTTTACAACTACAGGACCGTTATTATTTTTTATTTAATAGTCGTCTCATTATTTCATTGGCGTTTATTTGAGAGTTATGTTATGTTGTAAAGACCAGCGCTAGATTTACTCTACACAGCAGTGAGAACGAGGGGTTTTAACGGGCTGAATGGTCTGTTCTTCCCATTAAACGTTCTTATCTTTAAATTCAGTAACTACTGTAAAATGTGCTATAAACAGACCCAGACGCAGCCAGACCACTTATTAAAATATGAATTAAAATTTACAGAAGTGCGGCAGCACCCAGTGGAGTGTGGACAGGGAGTGAGTCAGGCCGACGGACACACAGATGTGGGATCCTGTGCTCAGGCCCCGCTCTGTTTTGTGAAATGAAGTCAAAGACCTGTTTGTTCTCTACATTTGCAGAACTCTACAGAGGCAGGGTGGATCGGGGGTGAGTGGAAACGTTGCGTAAATCTGGTGTCAGAAGAGATCCCGCAGTTTTAGGATGAATGCGTTTTATTTTCTCTCCATCCGACAGGATGTCCAACGGAGTCGGAGCGGGGCGATCCTGGCCCCGCTCCTCTGAAGAGGAAAGCAGAGACGCGACTCCTGTATCTCCACGGGTCCTCTGTAAGCTCGCGTTCCTTCACATCCAGACACCAGTTCATCTTCGGAAAGAGGTTCATCCTCCCCTGACTGCTCTCCCTCTCCCTCTCTCTCCCCCCCCCTCTCCACAGAGTAACCTGTGCTGCACTGTATAAGTGCGTATGTATTACACTCAGCTAGTCTGCTCTCTAAATCACACACATACATCAGCCTTCTGCAACAAGTCTGTCATTCAGACTGCTTCCCCCTCTATTCATTTCAGACATTGACCCTGAGAGAGTACATTTCACTCAGAGAGAGTGCATTTGGTTCTATTTGAGTTGCTATGTAAACTCTGTTAAATAGTGCAGAAATGTAATGATATAATGTACATGGGAGGCTTAGTATATGTAAGGGCATATTTTCGAATTTGTCCATAAAATAGCCACAAGTTTAGACGTAATGTCGAGCTTCTTTGACTGGCTTTACAATGATTGAATTTTACCTTTATGGATGAAGATGCGATGGTTGGGGGTAGAGAGGGAAGCAGGGCAGACAGGCAAGGCAGGTGAGTTGGCAGGTGAGTTGGCAGGTGGATGAGAGCAAACAAAGGAAACTCCAATAGATTCCAATGATTCAAACAAATGGTTAGTAGAAAGTAGTTCCAAATAATGAAAATGTGACATTCAAGTATTCAAAAGGGTCCAAAGGTCTTCAACAGCCGTAAAGAACTGTGTGCTCTTACGTCTTCCTAACTCCTTTGTTCTCAGTGTTCTAAAATCAAAAGTGAGTGTCGGCCATCTTAAGGCTCAAGGCCTTCTCATAATAACAAAAATAAGAGTTCTTTCAAAATAAAAGATCCCAAATTGAAACCAAGTTCTCTGTGCTCCTGTAGCACGCATTAAACTCATTAAAATGGAAAATGGCTCCTACATAGCCGGCCCCTTATAGCTACTGCAGGAAGCAAGCTATAACAATCAAAATGAGAAATTTCTAAGGAGCCATATACTATTAACATGACTCTTTTTTTTTTATTTTTTTATATTTTTTATTTTTTAATTAAATCTACCCTAATCCTATATACATATATACAACAGCAAGGTAGTCCGAATCAAAATCCAAGTCAATCCATATCCAAATCCAAGTTCCAGTAGCAATAAATCCAATCAGATAGCCTCGAAGGGTACAATTCAAGCCCCCGAAGGGTTCAATTCAGGCCCCGAAGGGTACATTTCTAACCCCGAAGGGTACTAGTCTATCAGGGGGAACCTAAAAAACCCCCGATCGCTCCTCACCACCAGGCCGAAGCCTGGCTTGAGAGCAGGTGTAATACGCTCCAGACCTCCGGCAGAGACCCTAGGGGATCCATGAACCATCATGGATCTTACCCTTGATCTTAGCCAAAAGGCCGAGAAGCGATTGAAAAGGCCTCACAGTTTTCCTTTACAGTGACATTCACAGTGACAACTCCCTTTCTTAATTCAGGGTCATCTGGAGACAGGACAAGTTCAAAAGGAGGATCTGGCCAGCAATGGGTTGGTTCCTTTAGGAAGTCTGGGCCGTTGATCCAAGTCTTTCTTTTCAGAAAGGTGTCGACATGCAGTCCTCGGGAGGCATCATCAGCAGGGTTCAATTTTGTTCCTATATACTTCCACTGAGACACCTCTGATGCACTTCTGATGATATTGACGCGGTTGGCCACAAAGGTCTGGAATCTTCTGCTTTCATTCCGGATATACCGGAGAACGGTCATGCTATCTGTCCAAAACAGAGATGCATCCAAATCAATGTGCAACTCCTCAGATAGCATTCTGTCCATACGTACTGCCAGAACTGCAGCAGTAAGCTCCATACGTGGTGTGGTCATCACTTTCAAGGGGGCAACTCGGGCCTTTCCCATTAGAAAAGTGACATGGGCCTTGTTGCTGCTGGTCAACCTCAGGTAGGTAACGGTCCCATACCCGACGTCACTCGTATCACAGAAGTGGTGCATCTGTGCTGTCTTGATGCTTCCAAAGTTTTCTGGAACCAAACATCTACAGACCTTGAATTCTCTCACTTTTGGAAGTTCTTGCCACCATTGCTTCCAGGCTTGGGCGTGGGTCTCTGGCAACTCCTCATCCCATCCAATGTTCTGCTTGCATAACTCCTGTAGAATGCATTTTGCCTTGAAGGTGAGAGGTGCAAGAAACCCCAGTGGGTCATATATGGAACTGGCCATGGACAGAATTCCACGTCTGCTGCATGGACGCTCCTTGATTGTCACCTGGAATGTGAAGGCATCTTCCTTGACACACCATTGCACACCCAGAGCCCGCTCAACTGGCAAATCTTCTATGTCAAGATCAAGATTCTTTACATCCTTTGCCCTTTCAGACTCAGGAATGGAGGCCAAGACAGCTCTGTTGTTACTAATCCATTTTGTCAACTTAAAGCCTCCAGTTGCACAGAGTAACTTCAATTCCTTGCAGAGCTTGATGGCAAAGCCCTCTGCATCAACAGCTTTCAACAGATCATCTACATAGAAATTATTCATGATTGTGCTAGTTGCCTCAGCTGAGAAGCACCCTTTGTTATCCTCAGCTGTCCTCTTCAAAGCATAACTTGCACAGCTGGACGATGACGTTGCACCAAAAAGATGTACGACCATCCTATATTCCTTCAGTGGCTGGCTGATATCTCCATCAGGCCACCAAAGGAAGCGCAGGAAGTTCACATGGTGAGGTGGGACTTTGACTTGGTGGAACATCTTCTCCACGTCAGCCATGATGGCGATCTTGCCTAGACGGAAACGGACTAAAACTCCAATTAAGGTGTTTGTAAGATTGGGACCTTGAAGGAATTCAGTATTCAGTGATTTTCCCTGATAAGCAGCGGAACAATCAAACACCACTCGCAAACTCCCCTTCTTTGGATGAAACACGCCATGATGAGGTATGTACCACACCTTTCCATTTTCCAGCTGCTCTTGTGGCACAAGTTCAGCATGTCCACTTGATAGGACTACTTCCATGAAGGCTGTATACTCCCTATGAAAGTCAATGCTCCTCTGAAACTTTCTCCTCAATGACAAGGTCCGTTGCTCTGCCAGGTGACGGTTGTTTGGCATTGTAGGGTCGTCCTTCTTGAATGGCAAGGGCAGTTGGTAGTGTCCATTAACTATCTTTGCAGAGCTGTCCATTATTTGCATGTATCTGCAATCTTCAACTGACATTTGCTGCCTTTCCTCAAAGCCCTTCTCTGGGAAATCATGATTGCATTGCTGAATTAAGAGTTCACTCATTTTTTCAACAGATATTCGATGTGAATGAACATGCTTCTGGCCTTGCTGATTGATGCATGCATCCTCATTATGGAGAATACCATTCACCACCCAACCTAGCAGTGTCTTTATAGCAAAAGGCCCATTACCCTGGCTATTGATAATTCTCCACGGCTCCATCAGTTTGGGTGCATTCATCCCTATGAGAAGGTCAATTTCAGCATCAATGTTGGGTATTTCCACATCCTGAAGATAGGACCATTTCCTGATGTCTTCTTGTCTGGGTATGTATTCTTTGCCAGCAGGGATTTCTTGTTGAGTGTAAACTTCAGGTAAGTCTATGAATTCACTTCCTTCCAGACTACACACTTCGAGGCCCTTGAGCACCAAGCTGTTAATAGGTTTCTTTTGCCCCATCGTGTGCAGAAGAATTTGTTTATGCTTTCCTGTGGCATTCAACTTCCTTCTAAGCTGTTCAGTACAAAATGTTGCCGAACTCCCCTGATCAAGGAAAGCGTATGTCTTGACAACATGATTTGAATTACTTAGCTTGACTTGGACTGGTACAATTGCGAGAGTGCAGTCTTTATCACTACAGTCAAGTGCTTTGGTCTTCAATGAAACCAGCCCGTTGTTTATTATCTTTTCAGAAACTTTGGCTGAATCAACATTTTGGCTTTTAATGTCGTTCTGTGGTATGTGCAAGATAGTAGGATGGAGTTTTGTGCACACTGAACAGGTTTGTCTGTTTTTGCAATTTCGACTCATGTGCCCTTTAACCAGACAGCCAAAGCAGATACCTTTAGTCTTCAAAAGATCAACTATTGCATTATGAGGCTTGCTCACCAGCTCTTGGCAGTCTGCAATATCATGTTCATCATTACAGACAGGACAGAGTTTTGGCATGATGGACACCCTTGACACTTGCACTGTGCTCTCTGCAGTAGAACGCGCTGCATTGTCGTGTGGCACTGCTGCCACTGTCGTTGCAAAACTGCTCCCTCTGGTCTTCTGTTCAGGACTTAGAATGGGCTTGGTGACGCTTATGGTTGCTTTGGGTGGTCGTTTGGTTGCGGTGGCATCTTGGAGATTGCCAAAGATGGGGTCTTGTAGAATCCTGGCCTGCCTTTCCAGGAAGTGGACAAGATCATCAAATGTGGCCCTGGCTCCAGTTCGTTCCCTAATGTCAAAAGCACATTCTCTCCATTTTTCTCTTAGCTTGTATGGCACCTTAGAGATAAGAAGCCTCAAATTTGATGGAAGGTTAAGTTCATCCATGTACCACAAGGTACGCATTACATTGCAACATCCACGCAGGAAAAGAGCATAGCTTTGCAAAGCTTCTCCATTGTCTGTTGGAATGTTGCTCCAATTCAACGCTTTATCCAAGTACGCATTAGTGATTTTAAATTCATCTCCAAAATGATGTTCCAGTAGCCTTTTTGCCTCTGCATACCCTCTGTCTGCATCCATATGAAGGCAACTTCTGACCATCTCCTTAGGCTGCCCGGACGTGTACTGTTCGAGATAATACAGCCGGTCTTGGCTACTGTTAGTATTATTTTCTATGCAGTGTTGAAATGCCAGCATGAATGGCTTGAAATTAAGCGGTTCACCGTTGAACACAGTCACATTTCTAGTAGGAAGAGAAGTCAACTTTTGTTGCTGCACAATGAGATCAGCGATCGCACCCAGGTTGTTATTAATGGAGCTTGAAGGCATGGGTGGTCTGGAAGAGCCTGCAGCATTATGGTTGGCCGGATTCAATGGGATTGAGTGAGCAGGCTGTAGAGGCCTCTTTGGCCTTGCATCTTGTGTCAGAACTCTTTGCAGCGGTGTTTTGGGAACTACAGAGATCTCAACATCAATGCACTCTAACACTTGCACTTTGGCCTGAGCTGCAGCCAGCTCTGTTTCAAGTTCGACTCTTTCTATTGCATTTTGCACCTCAATTCTTTCCCTTTCCAAAGCATGCTTTTTCTGCAGAGCAGCTGTACGTTGCAGTAGGGCTGCCTTCTCAGCTTCAGCCTTTAGCCGTGCCGAAGACACTGATGATGATCTGGAGACACGGCTTACAACAGTCTGTGATTGCTCTGCTTTACCAGAATTAGATATGCTGTCAAGATGAGACACTGCAGCTTGTGCAGCTTGTGCTTGCATGAATTGATTGGCTCTCCATGCTCCTACGTCAGTAACATAAAATGTTTCAAAGGTTTGCATTCTTGGTTGGTACCAGTCCACATTATCAGCTGTTTTTTCTTCTCCCTCAAGCAGCTCTTGCACAGACTGATGACATTCTTTGAATTCATTTAATGCCTGATGAAATTGTTCAATGCTTGCTTCAATATCTTCAACAATTTCTCTCTCTAATGATTCCTTTAATTCATTCATTTTACGTGTACACACACCAAGTTTTCCTCTGCGTGTTGCACAAAGCTCTTTAACACTCTCATCAGCCATGTTTAAAGCTTAATCAACAGCAGTTCAAAATTCAGCACGGCGGCAAAATTTGTGTCTTCACATTCATTCTCTTCATAAACATGAACAAAAAATCTAAATCCGCTCCAATAGCAGTGTTCAAAATATGATGGTCAACTTCAAATCCAGAATATCCAAAAGCTTCACACTTCAGATGCAGTCAAACAAAGATTCCATGCTTTCCAAACAATTCAAAGCATTCGGTTCTCAATCAGCAGAAGCGATGGCATAGTTCTTTACCTTATGTAAGGGCATATTTTCGAATTTGTCCATAAAATAGCCACAAGTTTAGACGTAATGTCGAGCTTCTTTGACTGGCTTTACAATGATTGAATTTTACCTTTATGGATGAAGATGCGATGGTTGGGGGTAGAGAGGGAAGCAGGGCAGACAGGCAAGGCAGGTGAGTTGGCAGGTGAGTTGGCAGGTGGATGAGAGCAAACAAAGGAAACTCCAATAGATTCCAATGATTCAAACAAATGGTTAGTAGAAAGTAGTTCCAAATAATGAAAATGTGACATTCAAGTATTCAAAAGGGTCCAAAGGTCTTCAACAGCCGTAAAGAACTGTGTGCTCTTACGTCTTCCTAACTCCTTTGTTCTCAGTGTTCTAAAATCAAAAGTGAGTGTCGGCCATCTTAAGGCTCAAGGCCTTCTCATAATAACAAAAATAAGAGTTCTTTCAAAATAAAAGATCCCAAATTGAAACCAAGTTCTCTGTGCTCCTGTAGCACGCATTAAACTCATTAAAATGGAAAATGGCTCCTACAGTATATTTAAAAAGAAAGTTTGGGGATGCACGCACGCACACACACACACACACACACACCAGTGCTCAGGAGCACAATTCATTTTAACTTGAATAAATATTTCATGGGCAGACTTGACTTCTCCGAAAACATTAATTCTGAAGGGCTAGACAGAGCCCACTGTAAATTTTAAATTTGTCTCCTTAAATTATTTCCTCCATATTTCAGTTTTTAAGAGGTTGATGGTGCGGTTTCTCAGACTGAATTATTCTGAACAGGCTGCTGCGACCGTATCCCATTTTACTCACATTGTTTGTACAGTTTCTCATTCAGAGTCCCTCACCCCTTCCCAGCCGTTTCATACGCTCTTTAAAAGCCTAAAGATGTACATTTACTTGAAAAAGAAAATGGCAGAAGAAGGGAGTTGTTTTGCTCAGTCTGTAATGTGGTCACAGGAGCAGGCAGCACTAAACACGCTTTTTTTTTAGAAATGTTACAAAAACTTTTTGCGGTGGCTGATTATGAACAGTCATAAAGCTGGGCCTTCGCGATGGGAAGTGAGAGTTAGTTTCCATTGTGCCAAATGCACATTAAACTCATGCTTAACCCATCTGCTGCAGGGCCGAAACGAGAAGTGGCTTTTCTCTTTAAAAACACACGCTATCTTCTCGGCACAGTGTGTCAGCCTTTGATGGTATCTCACGGTGCGAGGAGCCGCATCACGGTGATGAAGATAACAGGCCTGTTTAAGGGAAACGTGTTCGTACGTACATGCAGGTGTGGTTCACGCACAAACACACAACCCTAACAACGCACACCGCATTCAACATGTGCTTTATGAAGACTTACAGGATGGTAGACCGCCAGGAACAGGGTTGGGCGGCCCTGCTCTAGCTGTTGAATGAGGTGAGCTTTGTTAGGGTTGGAGTGAAAACCCACAGGACGGTAGATCTCCAGGAGCAGGGTTGGGCAGCCCTGTGCTAGCTGTTGAATGAGGTGTGCTTTGTTAGGGTTGGAGTGAAACCCTACAGGATGGTAGACCGCCAGGAACAGGGTTGGGCAGCCCTGCTCTAGCTGTTGAATGAGGTGTGCTTTGTTAGGGTTGGAGTGAAACCCTACAGGACGGTAGATCTCCAGGAGCAGGGTTGGGCAGCCCAGTCTGAGAGGGGTTCGGGTGGCGGCTGGTTCCTGGTGGTGGTTGGTTCTACAGCGGCGGAAGAGAACAGGGAGCAGGCAGCTGGCAGACAGGGGCCATGACCTGGAGATGAGCTCAAAGAAACCAGAAAGCAGGAACCCAGATATATGAGGGTTTACTTCATATTTATTTCCCCTTTATGAGGAAAACAACACGGCTCTTCCTTCTTTCACAAAAGTGTTGCTTTCGCCGTTCGATTGACAGCTCGTTCACTCCTAGTTAGCCAACGACCCGCCTCCCCGGTGGGGGCACGGTAACCCAGGTACAGGCACACGGATGAGTGCAGGAGGTCGTCTCTGTTAATCAAATAATTTCAGAACTGCAAGTGGCCCAGTAACTAAAGGAAGTGGTGGCAGTGGGTCCTTCTCAGAATACGGAAGCCGGACATTGTTGTGGTATTCATGCAGTAGCCTAGAGCAAATTTATGTTGCAAATATCACTGCGGTTTGTCTTCATCTCGAGCGACTCGATCCTTAGAAACTCCTGCTGCCTGTAGCTTCACAGCCGTCCTCCACGCGTTTACACGCCTGTGCATCGTACAGAGGTCACCTGATCACTGCACACCTGTGTGTCGTACAGAGGTCACCTGATCACTGCACACCTGTGTGTCGTACAGAGGTCACCTGATCACTACATACCTGTGCGTCGTACAGAGGTCACCTGATCACTGCACACCTGTCTGTCGTACAGAGGTCACCTGATCACTACATACCTGTGCGTCGTACAGAGGTCACCTGATCACTGCACACCTGTGTGTCGTACAGAGGTCACCTGATCACTACACACCTGTGCGTCGTACAGAGGTAGACGCAGTTATCCTGCATGGAGCGGGCTGCATCGCACTCTGATTGATTGAAACTTTATTATGAAACGTTTTATTTGAAGCTCGGAGTCTCATATAAACGCTAGCAGAGAAATTGGGGAACTGAAGTTTTTTTGCTTTTTTTCGATGTTAGCAATAACATGTCCCTGTTTGTGGTTAGTAACTTTCGGGTTGCACAGAATCAAGAAGTTTGGTTTCCTGAGAGTAAATATACATTTTTAATGATTCATGTAACCTTTACTTGGCCAGGAAAAAGAACTTTGTGTGCAGCCAGAGCAGCCAGCTGAGAGTGGGGTCCCCGCCCGGAGAAGCCCAGCGAAGGGCCGACCAGTGACCCTCAGAGGCTCCGAGCAGGGACACACAGACACACAGACACACAGGGACACACAGACACACAGACACACAGACACACAGGGACACACAGGGACACACAGACACACAGACACACAGGGACACACAGACACACAGGGACAGACACTCAGGGACACACAGACACACAGGGACAGACACTCAGGGACACACAGACACACAGACACACAGACACTCAGGGACACACAGACACACAGGGACACACAGACACACAGGGACACACAGACACACAGACACACAGGGACACAGACACACAGACACACAGACACACACAGACACACAGGGACACACAGACACACAGGGACACACAGACACACAGACACAGACACTCAGGGATACACAGACACTCAGGGACACACAGACACACAGGGACACACAGACACTCAGGGACACACAGACACACAGGGACACACAGACACACAGGGACACACATACACTCAGGGACACACAGACACAGACACTCAGGGACACACAGACACTCAGGGACACACAGACACACAGGGACACACAGACACTCAGGGACACACAGACACACAGGGACACACAGACACACAGGGACACACATACACTCAGGGACACACAGACACAGACACTCAGGGACACACAGACACTCAGGGACACACAGACACACAGACACACAGGGACACACAGACACTCAGGGACACACAGACACACAGGGACACACAGACACTCAGGGACACACAGACACACAGACACACAGGGACACACAGACACACAGGGACACAAAGACACTCAGGGACACACAGACACTCAGGGACACACAGACACTCCACGCAGGGACACACAGACACTCCACACAGGGACACACAGACACACAGGGACACACAGACACTCAGGGACACACAGACACACAGGGACACACAGACACACAGACACACAGGGACACAGACACACAGACACACACAGACACTCAGGGACACACAGACACACAGGGACACACAGACACACAGGGACACAGACACACAGACACACACAGACACACAGACACACACAGACACACAGGGACACACAGACACAGACACTCAGGGATACACAGACACTCAGGGACACACAGACACACAGGGACACACAGACACTCAGGGACACACAGACACACAGGGACACACAGACACACAGGGACACACAGACACTCAGGGACACACAGACACTCAGGGACACACAGACACACAGACACTCAGGGACACACAGACACTCAGGGACACACAGACACACAGACACACAGGGACACACAGACACTCAGGGACACACAGACACACAGACACTCAGGGACACACAGACACTCAGGGACACACAGACACTCAGGGACACAGGGACACACAGACACTCAGGGACACACAGACACTCAGGGACACACAGACACTCAGGGACACACAGACACACAGACACTCAGGGACACACAGACACACAGACACACACAGACACACAGACACACAGGGACACACAGACACTCAGGGACACACAGACACTCAGGGACACACAGACACACAGACACACAGGGACACACAGACACTCAGGGACACACAGACACTCAGGGACACACAGACACTCCACGCAGGGACACACAGACACTCCACACAGGGACACACAGACACTCAGGGACACACAGACACTCCACGCAGGGACACACAGACACTCAGGGACA
>NC_083764.1:2426975-2431975 GCF_963514075.1 Conger conger | reverse complement strand
CAGCAGGGAATTTGCCCCTGCTTAGTCTAGTCAACTGTTAATTTGTTTAGGATAAAAGAGTCAGCTAAATAAGAAAACATTTTAAGCAAATGCCTGGGGCTTACTGTATGTATGTTGCATTTGGCTCTGTCTGTCCATAAGACTCCATGTCTGTCTGTCCGTATGACTGTATGACTGTCTGTCCATAAGACTCCATGTCTGTCTGTCCGTATGACTGCATGACTGTGTGTCTGTACATCTGTCTGTCCATCTGTCAGTCTGACTGTACGTCTGTCTGTGTGTCTGTCAGTCTGACTGTATGACTGTGTGTCTGTACGTCTGTCTGTCCATCTGTCAGTCTGACTGTACATCTGTCTGTCCATCTGTCAGTCTGACTGTACGTCTGTCTGTGTGTCTGTCAGTCTGACTGTATGACTGTGTGTCTGTTAAATGCCTGACCACTAGGTGTCATGTTTCCCAGAATGGGACAGTTTCAGTCCGCACAGGTAGATCACGGCTGAATTTGGAAAGGTGTGCAAACCATTTTTTTAAAGGTTAATAAATAAATAATAAATCGATAAATAGGCTTTCACAGACGCACCCTCAGCGCGGTGGGAACGTGCCGTTCCCTGCGTTTAGCTTGCGGTTTTCCCTCTGACGGGAACGCTGTCTTTCCGTTACGTTCCGTTTCCGTTCTGTCAGCTCCCGCAGAACCCATCATTCACAGAACGCTGTCAGCTCCCGCAGAACCCGTACTCACGCCTCACTGCGCTCTGTCCTCCCACACAATATCACCTCTCATCTGCATCCCCAGAGCCGCCCGACGCACACACACACAGAACGGAGAGAGTTACTTTTATTTCCGATCTGCATTTCCAATTTATACGACCCTGTTAGTGAGTAAGTGGTAGAGCGGACAGATATTTCCGGAATGAGAAGGGTCTGTGTCGTTTTTTTTGTTTGTGGTTTTTCTCCTCCGGGATTGGTTGTATTTTATATGCTTTTCGAGGCATGCACACACACACACATACACCTATTCACAAGCACAGATGCATGCACACACACATAAATGTCAATAGGCTTGCACACACAAACACACATGCACAGATTCACAAGTGCAGACTTGCACATGCACACATTCGCATATACACAGAGACATAGTTCTTCCCAGAAGTGAGAGACACTTAAAGTGTCTTAAATTCTGAAATAAACTTAAAGCCGTGACATTCTCGCAGTTCCTATACCGCCCGTGAACACTGGAACACTGGAATACTGGAACACTGGAATACTTGGAGAGTGAAAGGTGTGAATAAGCGGATTACTGACAGTGAAACAGTGACAAACGGGAACACCGGGAGCCAGGTTGCCCTGGCGATGGAGGCGGAGCCGAACGCTGGACTGAGCGCGCTCAGTGCGACGGGCAGGACGAGGCGCGGAGCCCCCCTCCAGCCTGGCCGGCTCACAGCGTTGTCTTGGACGGGGCCCAGCGCTTAATGGAGGCTCTCAGGTCAAGAAGAGCAGTGAACTTACAGAATTATGAGAGGAAGTATGCGCAGGGACACGTCTGTTTCTGCAGTCATGGGCGTTTAAGTAGCAGCCTGACAGAGTGAATGTATTTTAAGAGTACTTTTCCTTCAGTGAAACCCTGGCCTGCTTCCCCATGCCAGATAAATATGGGGATCTCCATATGCTCCTGTGTGTGTGTATGTGTGTGTGTGTATATGTATGTGTGTGTGTTTGTGTGCCTGTATTTGTGTGTAAATCTGTGTGTGTGTGTGTGCGTGTGTGTGTATATGTATGTGTATGTAAGTGAGTGTGTGTGTGCGTGTATATGTATGAGTGTAGAAGTCAGTATGAGTGTGTGCTTGTGACTGTGTGTGTGTAAGTGCATGTGTGTCTGTGTGTATATGTATGTGTAAGTATGTGTGTGTGTGCATGCACGTGTCTGTGTGTATAAGTCTGTAATTGTGTGTGTGTGTGTGTGTGTAAGTGTGTGCTTGTGTGTGTGTGTGTGCATGTTTGTGTAAGTGTGTACGTGTTCTTTTTCCTTCTTACATTTTAAACATGTATAAACCACCTGATTCCCAATGCGATCAGCCTCCAGCATAAACAACCCATGTTTCTGCATGCATCCATATTTTCCTCTCTTTTTTTCAAACACCAATGCCAAACCCATTAACAAAACGGGCGTCTTTGAAAGAGGAGAAAAGGCCAGGGATCCGCCAGTGATTGCTGCTTCCTGCCGTTTCCACTCCATTGATGCTCGCGCGAGTTACAGCGCGCGCTTAATGGAGAGCCGCGCAGACTCCGGGGAGCGATTAGGCGCACGTGACTTCCTCCTGGGCTTTCATGAAAATAGCGGCGTTACAATGGCCTGCGATATTAATATCGGTTTGGGAAAGTCGCTCCGCGGCCCCGCGGGAGCGCTCAGCCGGAGCGGACGCGCAGGAATGCCCGGTATCTGATGCTCCTGGACGGGAGGGAGGGGCGCGCGCGCACACACACACACACACACACACACGCGCGCGCGCTTTTTAACTGCGTGTTCTGCGCGACGGGCATCGCTGCACGGCGCAAACGCCGGTTAAACTTCAGGAACGTAACCGTTAAAACAACGCACGCGCAGATTATTTACGGGGAGGTTTATCTATGCGTTTTAAAAGACGGCTTTAAATAGTCCTGGTGACTTTTTAAAAATCTGAGCATCTCCCCATTTACTACATTGGGAATATTTGAGTCCTGACGTGTTCCTGTCACAAGTGTAAATAGAAAAGAAAACCTTGAAACGAACGAAATACAAAGGGGTTTTAAATAACCGTCCACCCCTCCTTGTGTAGTTTGTATATATTTATTTTTTTTATTTGGGGGGGGGGGTTAGAGATTAAGTTGGGGCGAGGGTTGAGGAAGTAGCATGGCAGGGACTGAACCCTGGGGGGGTGGTAAATCGGGGCTGAAATCGGGCCACCCTGTGGGGAGCATGCCTCACAGCCTCAGTGTGACTCACATGTGCAGGCAGAGTTCACGAGAGGGCAGCCGCACGTCCAGGATATCAACTTCTGGCTACGCGTGAGCCCTTCAGCTGGAGGAAGAGGTCAGCCAGAGACGCAGGTTTTAGGGAGAATGGAGAGCTCTGTCAGAGCGGAGGGTGAGAGGTGAACATCGAGCCAAATTGCGTCCAGATTGGGAGAGAGAGAGAGAGGGAGAGAGAGGGAGAGAGAGAGAGAGAGAGAGAGAGAGGGAGAGAGAGAGAGAGAGAGAGAGAGTGGTGCAGTCTGCCTCTCACCCCGAATACCACCCGTCCCCTGGGGGCCCCGCCATCACAGCCTCTCTGCTGTGTCTGTGTCTGTGTCTGTGTCTGTGTCTGTGTCTGTGACTGTGACTGTGTCTGTGTCTGTGACTGTGTGTGTGTCTGTGACTGTGTCGGTGTCTGTGACTGTGTCTGTGACTGTGCCTGTGACTGTGTCTGTGACTGTGACTGTGCCTGTGTCTGTGTCTGTGACTGTGTCTGTGTCTGTGTCTGTGTCTGTGACTGTGTCTGTGTCTGTGTCTGTGTCTGTGTCTGTGTCTGTGACTGTGTCTGTAACTGTGTCTGTGTCTGTAACTGTGTCTTCATAAAAATAGATAAGGAGAATGCTCTCTTAAACAGGTACAATATTTTGCACATGTACGCTCTTAGAAAGGGCGTGTTAAAAATGACACAATCCCTGCCACATGAACAACAGGAATGTCCTCATCATGCTTTCTGATACATGTTTCATTTTATAGTTACTGCAGTCAGATAGTGGCCATAACGACAAGGTTCTACACTGACATTCCGAAAAGGGTTCTACACTGACATTCAGAAAAGGGTTCTACACTGACATTCAGAAAAGGGTTCTACACTGACATTCTGAAAAAGGTTCTACACAGACATTCTGAAAACAGTTTTACACTGCAATTCTGAAACAGGCTCCAAGTGACATTCAGTTCCAGATTTCACTCTTCACAATGACTACACAGGTGACAACCTGAAACCAAAACTGTTAATCACGGCTTTGAGAGGTTCCGCTCCAGAACTTTCCAAAACGAAACGATTCCAGTGCCCAGTCGTGTTTCAACCAACCAGTCGCAAAGCTGTATTTCTGAAATATATTGAGCATAAATGATTTAAAATATGTATTTTTACAATCCACAATATATTAAACATCCTTTTTTCTTGCTAAGCAACACTGTTTTCTGTCATTCTGCGTTGTGGAAAAGGTCATAACTCAGACGCTCTATGCACTCAGTGTGAGAGAATGGAGGGACACAGAGGCCGTATTATATCTGTCTTTATAACCCCAGAGTTACTCTGACAGCCCTGGTGTGCTGCAGTTTCCGTGGGAAGGACGTGCCAGAGCTGGAGGTCGAAGACGAAGCAGCTTGTAAAAGCTCTTCAGCCCACGTCCCTCTGCAGCACGCCTGGCGAGATCTCTCTTTTCCACTACAACTCCACCGAGGATTCATTTCACCAAAACTCAATATTCTACTGTTTCCACTTTTCTGAGCGGTGCCATGAAGGCCACCTCGCACTCCCCTCAGAGGCTACCACGACGACGGAACCTTCTGGGGTTCGCTTATAACAACGTGATAATAAATCTCACAACGCACGATTCTCCCAGGGCGCTTTCACTCCTCGCCGCTAACACTTTTACTTGTTGAAATAAGAACTAAAATCCGGGTTATTGCCGGTTATCTAACGACTATAATGTAACGTGAGGCACAGGACGCGCGTGTGATGTTTGACTCCCGGGCCCAGCGTCAGCACGGTGCTCGACATGGCCGCCTGACGGAGAACCACAGGGCCGTCTGTATGCAGCGCGGTGTTGGAACTGTCAACGAGTCATAACTGCCCGTGAAATCTCTCTCTTTAAAACATCATTCTGTTTCCAGGCCCAGGGCCCAGGGCACACCTTACACGCAGATTCCCGTTTTTTTCCCGTTTTCCAGCCGGGCTGTGGAATATTCCTGTTTGATTGAGCTGGTAATTCAGTAATATTCCT
>NC_083764.1:2423676-2426775 GCF_963514075.1 Conger conger | reverse complement strand
GAGGGAAGAGGAAAGACAGGGTGAGAGAGAAGAAGAAATTTGGCAGGATGAGATGTTAAATACAAACAGCTCTGTGTAAAAAATAGAATAAAAATGTAATTGATATTCTTCGAAAGGGGAAAATATTTTTGGAGTTCAAGGATCGCCCTGTTACATAAGTAACATTACTGTTGAGCTGACGGTTTTATCCAAAATGACTGATAGTTAATTAGACTAAGCAGGGGACAATCCCCCCTGCAGCAGTGTGGGGTTAAGGGCCTTGCTCAAGGGCTGCACTGATCTTACTGTGTCTACACTGGGGCTGGAACCACTAACCTTCCAGGTCCCTGTCCAGCACCTTAGCCAGTAGACTACAGGCCCCTTAGCCACTAGACTACAGGCATCTTAGCCACAAGACTACAGGCACCTTAGCCACTAGACTACAGGCACCTTAACCACTGGACTACAGGCACCTTAACCACTAGACTACAGGCACCTTAACCCACAAGACTACAGCACTTTAGCCACTAGGCTACAGGCATCTTAGCCACAAGACTACAGGCACCTTAGCCACTAGACTACAGGCACCTTAACCACTGGACTACAGGCACCTTAACCACAAGACTACAGCACTTTAGCCACTAGGCTACAGGCACCCTAAACCACTAGACTACAGGTGCCATAGCCACTAGACTACAGGCACCTTAGCCACAAGACTACAGGCACCTTAACCACTAGACTACAGGCACCATAGCCACAAGACTACAGGCACCTTAACCACTAGACTACAGGCACCTTAGCCACTAGGCTACAGGCACCCTAACCACTAGGCTACAGGCACCCTAACCATTAGACAACAGGCACCTTAACCACAAGACTACAGGTACCTTAGCCACTAGGCTTCAGGCACCCTAACCACTAGACTACAGGCACCTTAACCACTAGACTACAGGCACATTAGCCACAAGACTACAGGCACCTTAACCACTAGACTACAGGCACCTTAGCCACTAGGCTACAGGCACCTTAGCCACTAGACTACAGGCACCTTAGCCACTAGACTACAGCACTTTAGCCACTAGGCTACAGGCTCCTTAGCCACTAGGCTACAGGCTCCTTAGCCACTAGACTACAGACACCTTAGCCACTAGACTACAGGCTCATTTGCCACTAGGCTACAGTACCTTAGCCACTAGACTACAGCACCTTAGCCACTAGGCTACAGGCACATTAGCCGCTAGGCTACAAACACCTGAGCCGCTAGGCTACAGGCACCTTTGCCACTGGACTACAGGCACCTTAGCCACTAGGCTACAGTACCTTAGCCACTAGACTACAGCACCTTAACCAGTAGGCTACAGGCACATTAGCCACTTGGCTACAGGCACCTTAGCCACTAGGCTACAGGCAGCATAGCCACTAGGCTACAGGCACCTTAGCCACTAGGCTACAGGCACATTAGGCACTAGGCTACAGGCACCTTAGCCACTAGGCTACAGGCACATTAGCCACTTGGCTACAGGCACCTTAGCCACTAGGCTACAGGCAGCATAGCCACTAGGCTACAGGCACATTAGCCACTAGGCTACAGGCAGCATAGCCACTAGGCTACAGGGACATTAGCCACTAGGCTACAGGCACATTAGCCACTAGGCTACAGGCAGCATAGCCACTAGGCTACAGGCACCTTAGCCACTAGACTACAGGCACCTTAGCCACTAGGCTACAGGCACCTTAGCCACTAGACTACAGGCACCTTAGCCACTAGGCTACAGGCACCTTAGCCACTAGACTACAGCACCTTAGCCACTAGACTACAGCACTTTAGCCACTAGGCTACAGGCTCCTTAGCCACTAGGCTACAGGCTCCTTAGCCACTAGACTACAGACACCTTAGCCACTAGACTACAGGCTCATTTGCCACTAGGCTACAGTACCTTAGCCACTAGACTACAGCACCTTAGCCACTAGGCTACAGGCACATTAGCCGCTAGGCTACAAACACCTGAGCCGCTAGGCTATACAGGCACCTTTGCCACTGGACTACAGGCACCTTAGCCACTAGGCTACAGTACCTTAGCCACTAGACTACAGCACCTTAACCAGTAGGCTACAGGCACATTAGCCACTTGGCTACAGGCACCTTAGCCACTAGGCTACAGGCAGCATAGCCACTAGGCTACAGGCACCTTAGCCACTAGGCTACAGGCACATTAGGCACTAGGCTACAGGCACCTTAGCCACTAGGCTACAGGCACATTAGCCACTTGGCTACAGGCACCTTAGCCACTAGGCTACAGGCAGCATAGCCACTAGGCTACAGGCACATTAGCCACTAGGCTACAGGCAGCATAGCCACTAGGCTACAGGGACATTAGCACTAGGCTACAGGCACCTTAGCCACTAGGCTACAGGCACATTAGCCACTTGGCTACAGGCACCTTAGCCACTAGGCTACAGGCACATTAGCCACTAGGCTACAGGCACCTTAGCCACTAGGCTACAGGCTGCATAGCCGCTACACATTTACAGCGCAGCCCTGTTTCACCCAGCGGACCCGCAGTTCTCGGGCAGCCCTGTTGCGCCCAGCGGACTCCGGGTCTGTGTGTTCTTATAATAACATCTGCGGATCAGGTTGTTGTCCGGCATTGTTTGGCCGGGGATGACGCACCCTAATAAAGCTGTTTGTGTTTGTGCGCTGAGCGCGTTCTTAAAGCGCGTTCTTAAAGCGCCAGGCATTGTCACAGAGGCGCTGCATTGTGCACCTATTTTTACCCGCAGGGCGCAAACACCCCCCAAACCCCCCAGTGTGACTGTCTGATTTATTATCTGCGTTTATTTATTTTTGGATAAACCCCCCCCCACCGCTTCCTCCGATGGGGACGGAGGGGGGGGCGCTCCACGATCCAGCCTGGGGTCCTCACCCTGTAAGGCTGCCCCTGCATGTGCCTGACTAGAACTGCAGCAGGCCCGGAAACTGCCCCCGGGGGCAACGGGGGGGGGGGGGGGGGGGGAATCGTTGCCCACGTTACTGTAGCTGATTAACTGGTCCGGGTGAATCCGGTGATCTTACCCCCCCGCCTCCCGAGCATGTTATCCACAGGAGAACCCCCCCCCCCC
>NC_083764.1:2378676-2418676 GCF_963514075.1 Conger conger | reverse complement strand
TAGAACGTGTGTGAGCGAGTGAAAGAGTGATAGTGCGTGTGTGAGCGAGTGAAAGAGTGATAGAACGTGTGTGAGCGAGTGAAAGAGTGATCGTGCGCGTGTGTGAGCGAGTGAAAGAGTGCTAGTGCGTGTGTGAGCGAGTGAAAGAATGCTAGTGCGTGTGTGAGCGAGTGAAAGAGTGATCGTGCGCGTGTGTGGCCCGCTGCCTGCACTCATGCTCCTGTCGGCTTCATTAACATACCACTGCGGGTCAGCCGGTGGTTAATGAATCCGGGGTACTGAGTTATTTCAACCTAATGAGCGCTAATAAAAAGCATTTGTTTGGCAGGGCCGTCCCCCGGCGCTCTCTCCCGTTACCTCACGCATCTGTTCCTCCGCGATCTCGCCGGAGATTGAATTACCCAGCGCTCAGCCAGAAAAACCCTCGCACTTGCGGTAGCGGAGCCGCGAAATGGGAGTATCGGATGTTGTAATATGGAAATTCCTTTGTAATGTGTGCCGCGGTGCTATGCGATTACTTAATTCATTTAGGCCGGGGGTAAACGCGCATTTACTTGCGAGCACTAGGCAACCGTGTCCACACCCAGTGGCCCGAGCGGGGAGATTACATATGATCACTTATCAAAAGGCCCCGACCTATTAACGGTTACGCCGAAACGCGGTTGCTCGGGCGGCGGTACGTCGGATAAACACGTTAAACTCGTAAAAAGTTATTCGACTGAATGCTTGTGCGTGCATTAAACGGATGAGCTAGGAGCTACGAAGCGCAGCATAGCGGCACATTGAGACAGTGCCGCGGGCCCGGGGGGCGGATTAACCTATTTCTGCGCCAGCAGTGCCGGTTCATGCGCAGGAAGAGAAGCGAGAACAGAAAGTGTCGGAGGTGTACAGGTCGAAAGTGCACTTTAGAAAAACACTTAAGCGCGAAAAGCAGGGCCCCAGAACCGCGAGGCTACAACCGCAACGCCCCTCGTGCTAAACCGAGTGACCAACGAGTGCAGGTGTTACTTCTTTCGTTTTCTTTTCTTAAAACGTCGGCGGTATTTCTCTTTAATTAGGCTACAGTGTCCACGCATTGTTGTGCAAAAGAATGGCTTACATTGACTGTGCTAATTTGTGGACAAAGCTAACAGATGTTATAATTAGACTAATATGATTCTGCTTCACAGGACTTCCTCAGGGAATTTATTTGGAGACACGACATGGTTATTCTTCCTTCAATTCCGTGACACCGACTAAACTTATTTTTAAACGGAGAGTTAGTCCAACTTCCTAAAGTAGAAAATATGCGTCGCGTGGTTTAAGATGGCATGTAGCGAAACACGGAAAACAAAAACGCATTCCAAATTAACCAGATTAAATTAACACCAAATTAACAATGTCTCCACTAAAAATACAAAGGAAAAACTCGTCAAACTATTCATTTCATATAGAACAAATACATACGTTTTATTATAAATCCAAACGCAATAAAAACTTGAAAACTAAAGAAACATTCTAGACATTACACATTTCCAAACAATTTGAAAATGTATACAAGTATTTTAAATGATGTGCTCGCCTCAGTAACATTGTGAATGATAGGGCATATTTAGCTGGTATATTCCAGTGATTTCCGTGTATTATTGTCAGGAATTGTGTATTAATAACGTTATTGTGTGATCTGTATTTGAATGTTTCACCTGCCCAGGACCACCAGTGAGAAATGACTGTGGAGCTAACTAGGGCATGTTTCCTATCACATAAAATAACATTGTCAAGTAATACAGTAAAATTGGCTAAAGTAATTAAAATAGTTAAAGCATCTTGTGTTGTGTTGTGTTACAATTATTTTATAGTTGTCCATATAAAGGCAAGGTTAGTAAATAATTTTTGTTACCAAGCAACAGGTTGAAATGATCACAACATAAAGCAATGAGACACTGCGCGAAAATAAATCAGAAGCAGGGATTAAAATCTGGATCATATTGCTTATAGCATAGCTGCATTACAGTTCTATCATATTCATGTTTCCCTTTGGTCCCATAAGATTATGTATTATGTTGGGTGATACAGTACAGATTCTGTGTCAGCATAGAGATTACGTCAATTCAATTTCAATTCGGCCCAAAGTTGTAAGAGGATCCAGTTCCCACAGTGCCTGAATGGAACAGGACCCAGCCCAACACAGGCCCGGTTCTGCACACGCGTGCGTGCGAGATCTGTCTGCATCTCTAAATCACATCTTTAGGACAGTCCCATATTCAGGAAACGGGCATTTGTCTCTGGGATATGTTTTTAATTATGTCCCATAATATTTCATCCTGAACCATTCAAAAAATTACCATGTATCATCATAAACCTTCTATTTACACTGTTAACATCCTTTTTCCTGTATTTCCCACCGTAGTGTAAACAGTGCACACACACACATGTATGTACAGTGCACACACACATACACACACGTATGTACAGTGCGCACACGCACACACACACACACAGTATGTGTGTACAGTATATGTAGATTTACAGCCCTGTTTATTTTCCTGCGTGGTGCTGTGTGCTATAGAGAGCGGGTTTATCAGAATTACCCGTCTGTGTTTATGAAGTGCTGGGGGGCAACTGGGGGTCAGAGCTGGGCCTCTGTTTGTTTCAGACCCCCGACTACTTAAGATGTCTTATCAGCACGCCTCTCCCCTCTCCCCTCTCCTCCTCTCTCCTCCTCTCTCCTCTCCTCCCCTCTGCTGTCTTTCCCACTGTGGGGCAATAATACTAATAATAATAGTAATAATAATAAAAATAATAATAATAATAATAGTAATAATAATAATGTACTCAGTAAGGAAAATACCCAATGCATGACACGCCAGCTAAATAAAGGAGGATCTGATAGGTGCTCCCAGGACAGGTGGATTAGATGTGGCTCTTCACACGGGCTGACCTGAGACCTGAGATCAGAGACAGGGGAGCATGTTCTCCCTGTGAGGTTATGTGGGTGTCAGAATGTCCGATCATTCAGCTACAGGGAATAAGAGTGCAGTGGAGGTGCAGATCCGCTCTTTAACCTCCTAAGACCTGGCGTACACATGCGTGGACTCCACATTCTGGGCTGTACAACCATAATACTTCATTCTTAAGACCGAGAGTCCACATATGTGGACATCATTTTTCTCAAAAACTACATCATGTCAAAAGATGATGCTTATTCTTATACTTATCAGGTCCCAATAAGCCCAAATAGCAAAGAGAAATTAAAAATGCATACCAAAAAATAAATAAACTCTTAGGAGGTTAAACACACACATTTCCACACTGTTCTCCTGCTGCAGCAAATACGCAAACATAAGAGGGACAGAGGTAGTTCATTAATGCAGGGGGGATCGTTTTAATAAGTGATAGGGTATCACCCCAGCAACACGCTGTGGTACCTTTTTTCTGAGAGAGGACCGTGGACTGAGTTTTAGAGGTGTTTAAAAAGAACGAGTGGCAGAAAGCATGCTGCGAGTTTAACTGAATTCATAAGAGCGCAGCACTGCCAGCCCAAACGCACACTCCACCGCCCAGGGGAAACCATCTCTAATGTTCACACAAACGCACAGACCTCCAGCCAGGGGAAACCATCTCTAACGTTCACACAAACGCACACTCCACCGCCCAGGGGAAACCATCTCTAACGTTCACACAAACGCACACTCCACCGCCCAGGGGAAACCATCTCTAACGTTCACACAAACGCACACTCCACCGCCCAGGGGAAACCATCTCTAACACTCACACAAACACACACTCCACCGCCCAGGGGAAACCATCTCTAACGTTCACACAAACGCACACTCCACCGCCCAGGGGAAACCATCTCTAACGTTCACACAAACGCACACTCCACCGCCCAGGGGAAACCATCTCTAACGTTCACACAAACGCACACTCCACCGCCCAGGGGAAACCATCTCTAACGTTCACACAAACGCACACTCCACCGCCCAGGGGAAACCATCTCTAACGTTCACACAAACGCACACTCCACCGCCCAGGGGAAACCATCTCTAACGCTCACACGAACACACAGACCTCCGGCCGGCCTATCTGATCAGCAGTGCTTCCCACCTTACAATGTGTCCTGTGCTGTACTCCATCACGGAACGCAGAACGCGGAACGCAGAACACGGAACCCGCGCAGCTGAGAGCAGGGTTCCGTGTGTTCTCCCAGCAGGCACGGCACTAAATTACAGCTCCTTAGTGACGGACACTCCACCCTGGCAACGGGAGTGTTCCACTGCACCCCTGTTCCACACCCTCTCCTTTCCATTGTTTTTTCTATACTCATAAATCATATTACTGATGTTTCCTGAGATTTATGAATGAACTTTATTACACAGACATTCTAAAACAGGTAGTGCTATTTATTCATTCATTATTTTGAGGTTGTGGTTTTTTGTGGAACGGCTCAAAGAGGAGGGAGGGGTCCGATTATGGGATGTTTACTGGATGTTCTTAAATGTCCCGTGTGAAATTACGCGTAATATAGGGGTGTTTATATGTCCAGTGTGTTAATATGGGTAATATAGGGCTGTTTATGAACATGTGTGCAGTATTGTGTCTCCATGTTTGTCGGTTTAGAACCATATTCATGTTTGCACTATACAAATAGATTATGATATGATTTCCCAGTTATGAGTTCCAGCTCATGTGCTATGTGGGGGCTCAGGTATCTTCTCCTCTGTGACTCCGTAAAGTGTCTCTGTGACTCCGTAAAGTGTCTCTGTGACTCCGTAAAGTGTCTCTGTGACTCCGTAAAGTGTCTCTGTGACTCCGTAAAGTGTCTCTGTGACTCCGTAAAGTGTCTCTGTGAAAAGTACTGAACAGATGAATAAAAATGTATTGATTTGATTTGAGATGTGTGTTGAGCTGGGGGATGGATGCCTGGTTTCCTGCCTCACACTGAACAGGGTCATCAGCTTCTCTTATTGGTCCAGGGCAGGGGTCTCCAATCTTATCCTAAAAGGGCCGGCGTGGGTGCAGGTTTTTGTTTTAACCCAGCAGTAACACACCTGATTATACTAATGAACTAATCGTGGTCTTTAATCAAGACCTAGATGAGTAGAATCAGCTGTCTTAGTCCTGTGCTAAAACAACAACCTGCACACACACCGGCCCTTTCTGGATAAGATTGGAGACCCCTGGTCCAGAGGCAAGAGCGCCCTCTACTGGCCAAACATCACCACTGCCAGCAGCAAACCACATAACCCCGGGTCATCTGCAAAGCAGCTCCACATTTGGGGTCAAAGTTTTAAAGAATGTAGTTATGCACAAACCCGTTCAGCTCTGTTTAAATCTAGCCTTACTATGCAGATACAGAATCCAAAGATAAAGAGGTCCAGTCAAAAAGCCTTAACACTGTAAGACAGCCACAGGTTATGTCTTTCCTTATCTTATATAAGCAACTGCCTACCTCTCAACCCTGCTTATGCTCACTGCATGTATGTCTGTATGTTAAAGAAATATATATCTCTCATTTTAAAGAACAGATTGCATCTATAACTAACAAATGTTGTTTTTTTAAACAAATTCACATTTTCAGTTCCATTTAATGAGCAGCTACAGTAGTGAGGTAACAGTCATTTTAAAATGGTGAAGGGCCATAGGCCCGTAACGCCGGGGTTTGGGAATGTCGCAATGAGTGATGCGTGACATCAGGCTCTTTGGAGCTCACGCGCGCGCGCGTTAAAAAGCCAAATTCTGCTAGTTCGGAAAACAGGATATTGATTTATCACTTTAAAAGAGGCGCGAAAAACACTGTTAAAACTATTGCTCAGATTTGATGTGCTCTACCGCGGCAGCATTAATTTGGAAAGTGGGTCTGCTAAATCTATCATTCAGTTATTCTAAGAGGAATTGAAAGACCATTTGCTACCCGCAGTTCTGCAGAGAGCCAGTCCTGTTGTTTTAGCAGTTGAAAGTTCGTTTATCATCCATTTTAAGAAGGGGGAAGTGTTGTTGTACACGTACCGGCTTCGCTTTCAATTCTGAATTCTGCGTCGCCCCCATGTGGCCGCTTTCGTTATCGCAAGTTACAATACAACGGGGGATTTGACTGAGGCCTTCAACTGCGATACAGGTCACTGAATAATAATTTTAAAAATCAATCGAGTATTTTCACAGTCTTCCAAAAACACAGAGAAACCCCATGAAAACCCACTAAGAGGAACCGGCGTGTAGGTTGAAGAGGAAGCCATTTGAGCACAACTTACCACATCGTTTTCTTCGGAGTGTAATATGGAAGTTACGCCTTAAAAACCCCTCTCCTTTCTGCCAAACGCTACACCTCGCCGTCACGTTTAATTGCTACTGACCTTCACTCGGTTTCTAGACCGTGACTCCCACATATTGCGACTGGGGTCTTTTAGTTTTGCGAGCAGGCAGCGCGGTAAATTGAGCCGTGGAGGAGGATATTCCATGAGCCGCGTCGCCCACCCATTTTTTTTGGCGGGGCGCGCGCGAGCCTGGGGTTTCGACTGTCTCAGATTTATACGTTTGTCATTAAAATCTTTTTTACAAGCCTACGGGGTAAAGGAGCGCACTGTAAGTCCGGAAGACTTGGCCGACCCACGTCAGGGCTCACTCACGGCGATGCCAAAGCATACAAAGGTTACTGACTCACTGCCAATCCCTAACAACCGGCTAAACATACTGTGAGCCGCCTGGCGGTTTTACGAACTCCAAACTCGCAGCTGAAATTGATGGTTTCTCCTCCCCCTCCTCTGACCCTTGCGCTACCGTACGTGTCCGCCAGAGGTCACCCCTGACGCGCCTAACCGCCGCGACCTTCTTATCGGCTGCTCCGCTGTGGGCTTTGATTAATTACCCCTCTTAGCATTCAGAGGGCATCGCCGCATCCATTCTCAAACGCCGCCTAGCAGACGGAGGCGAACGCGGCGAACATGGAGCGTATTAATATTAGAGGCACACTTGTTCAGCGACTGCATTATGACAAAAAAAATAATAATCAACATCTGCGAGAGCGAGGCAGCGCCCAGGCATCCGTATCGACCGTCTGACTGGCGGAGACAGTCCGGTTTAATCTGCGCAAACTCAGAGATTTTGAGCTCTATCTCTGGAGAAACCAGCTTCTGCTGAATCCTGCAGCATAAAGCCTTACTTACACCGTCTATGAGAAACCAAAAATATCTACAAGGAACGGGAAGACAAAATATTAGGCTACAAAGGGTGACAGATTGTGCCTTGAGGCCCTCATAAAAATATAAATATGAAAATATTATGAGTTATGTTAATAATTTATTGACCTATGGAACCATACATGTGACAATACACTCAGCAGCTGTGTGGTGTATTCTGGGTGGTCCGCATTGGTTGAGTCAGACACAACATCCATTTTATATGACGCCCTGGTCACCCACTGCTGAGCGAGCTTGAGCTACAGAGCGTTAAGGCCGCAGATACAGAGATACAGAGTCCAGATCAGGGGACTGAAAGGCACGAACCCTCCTTAGTTTGCACAGTAATCCGCAGCCTGAATTTGCACAAGTAGTCCTGGCACTGAAGCGCTCTGGCTCCCTAGCGTTTGTGCCGTATTGAAGTTGTCTCCCTGTATGTCATCTCTTTCACTTTGTCTGTTGTCGTCGGTCTGCGTATAATATTGTGCTTTTCGGGTTTATGGTGATTGTGTTTTAAATCCTGGTTGCAACACCATTTCCCCCCTGGTGGGACAATACAGGCTGACTGGACTTGACTGGATTTGACCCCAGTCTCTATTACATGACTTACGGCGTTATATGCAGTAGCTAAGTAATGCCAGGGGCCTAGTGTAGGCGTACAGTGCCTAGAGCGTAGGCCTGCAGGTCTAGTTTGGGGGTCTGTGATTAATGTTCTAACACGCTGTATATAGCGCCCCGGGCACAGGACGAGGGGGAACGTCTCGGTTACGCTGCGGAAGGGATCAGGTTCCATGGCAACCGTGTAAAGCTCACGCATCCACATGCCTGCACACCACGCCAGCGGTTCTGCCAGGAAGAACTGGACCACCACGAACCAGGGAGAGAGAGAGGGGGAGAGAGAGAGAGAGAGAGAGAGAGAGAGAGTCCCTGGGGTGTTTGTTCACTTTTACCTTAGCATTCAAACTCACTTTTCTTGGGGTTTTCCGACTGGAGGGGAGTTGCTGTGTGAGTTTCCCATAGTGAATGTGCTATCACAATTGGGACTAGTTGGTTGATTGATATAATGATTGATGTATTGATTGGTTGGTTGAGTGGTCTAGAGTACAGGTCAGCAGCCCTGGTCCTGGAGAGCAGCAGGGTGTGCTGGTTTTTGTTGTCACTCAGCACTTAATTAATCAATTAAAGTAGTTAATTACACAGTTCTCACCTCACCGGGTTTCTTGGGTCTGAATTGGTGAAAACACCAGCCACACCCTGCGGCTCTCCAGGACCAGGGTTGCTGACCGCTGGTCTAGAGCACTCCCATTATGTGATTAAAACATGGACGGATCCAGTGAGATCCCTGGTGTGTGCTTTGTCCCTTTAAAATAATAATAATTCAAATATTAATATTGAATAGTTGTCCCTGTGTCATTGAAGCTGTAAGTTTCCAGTTTAATGAAAATGCTGTGTGATCTCAGGGGTGCAGGACTGAGACCAGTCCTGGGGGCGATGTGTGTTCTGTCCTTGGATACGACTGAATATTCATAAACTGTCACTTGCGCAGCGGATCAGAAACACACAGAACTCCTCCTGGAACCACGAGACTGAGCACCCTTACAGAGCAGCAGGAGGGCAGGGTTTTGTTTTCTCCTTAAAAAGTTCAACAGTTAAGGGTACAGGGTGGTGTGGCTGCTTAGCTTCAGTTAGCCATGAGAAGGGTACAGGGTGGTGTGGCTGCTTAGCTTCAGTTAGCCATGAGAAGGGTACAGGGTGGTGTGGCTGCTTAGCTTCAGCAGTTAGCCATGAGAAGGGTACAGGGTGGTATGGCTGCTTAGCTTCAGCAGTTAGCCATGAGAAGGGTACAGGGTGGTATGGCTGCTTAGCTTCAGCGGTTAGCCATGAGAAGGGTACAGGGTGGTATGGCTGCTTAGCTTCAGCAGTTAGGCATGACCCCCCCCCCCCCCGGCCTGTTCAGCTCTGCAGCTGTTATTTGGGGCGGTGACCATGGAAACGGGCAATCGCTGGAGGGTCAGGTTGCGTTTATATGGGCTGTGATGAGGTAATCACACTAAGGGGTTAAGTGTGGGGGGTGTTCTCTCTCTAGGACAGAACGACACACACACAGACACACATTATGTATTCTCTCTCCCTCTCTCTAACACACACAGAAGTATTCTCTCTATGATGGAATTACACAAACAGGGAGAGAGAGGGAGAGAGAGACTGCATAGAGAGTGTGTGTGTGTGTGTGTGTAAGAGGGAGAGATTTAATGACAAAATTCAAACACAAATGTCAACATGAAATACATACTACATTCATTGCTGTCAAACTGCATCCTAAAATAACTACCTCTCAAAACAGGCATTTATAAGGACACCTGATTGTTTATTAGGAGGTTTTTGTGGGAAATGGGAGCTGAAAAGATCTTGGAAAACTCAGACAGTTGAAACAGCAGTGCTGATAAAAGTGGCGCTTACTCATTACCTCACTGCACAGCCCTCTCAGAGACTCTGGGTTACATAACGAAGCAGGTGTCCACACAGCGTGAGTGTGTGTGTGTGTGTGTGTGTGTGCCCACACAGCGTGAGTGTGTGTGTGTGTGTGTGTGTGTGCCCACACAGCGTGAGTGTGTGTGTGTGTGTGTGTGTGTGTGCCCACACAGCGTGAGTGTGTGTGTGTGCTGTCAGTATGTGTGTGTGTGTGTGTGTGTGTGTGTGTGCGTGTGTGTGTGCGTGTGTGTATGTGTGTGTGTGTGTGTGCGTGTGTGTATGTGTGTGTGTGTGTGTCCACACAGCGTGAGTGTGTGTGTGTGCTGTGAGCATGTGTGTATGTGTGTGTGCTGTGAGCATGTGTGTGTGTGTGTGTGCTGTGAGCATGTGTGTATGTGTGTGTGTGCTGTGAGCATGTGTGTGTGTGTGTGTGCTGTGAGCATGTGTGTATGTGTGTGTGCTGTGAGCGTGTGTGTATGTGTGTGTGTGTGTGTGTGTCCACACAGCGTGAGTGAGTGTGTGAGTGAGTGTGTGAGTGTGTGAGTGTGTGTGTGCATGTGTGTGTGTGTGTGTGCATGTGTGTGTGTGTGTGTGTATGTGTGTGTGTGTGTGTGTATGTGTGTGTGTGCGTGTGGTTAAGCTGCATCGACAGGTGCAGTGCATGTATGTGTGTGTATCTGACCTAACTGTGAATGCTGTATAAGGTTCATGATCATTCCTATGTTGGTGTTGGCTTCTGCAATGTGTATTAGGTAAGCACTAATGATCTAATTGGCTCCTGCGTCCTGAACAAGTTAAGCACTGTGATCTAATTGGCTTCTGGGACCTGGTATATGCTAAACTCTGTGTTCTGATTGGTTCCTGCCCGTAGGTCAGAAGGGGAATTCCCTGGGGGAGTAGAGTAAGGTGGCAGTTAGGGCGGGGGTGGAGGGGGGCACGTGACAGATGGTGAGATATCTACAGATAAATGTCAACTGAAAGCAAGCCAGTCCTGCTCTCACCCGCCCACGCACACACCTGAGATCAAACAGCAAAATTCATCTGCCATACCTTTGGGTCCAGGAACATGAGACATGAAGCAGTCTGAGATCATGACTTAAAAGAAGCTACAAAAGCAATATACGTATTATTATTAGTAGTAGTAGTAGAAGTAATAGTAGTAGTAGTTGCAGTGGTTGTAGCAGTAGTAGTATAATTATTATTAATTTGGAAAAATCCTAGAAAACCCACAGCTAACTGGGGCAAAATGATATTACATTACATTACATTTGTTCAGTACTGTCTGACCTTTTGCTCTGTTTATCTGGCTGGTTTGACCCTTGACCCCAGCAGCTGGTTTGACCCTTGACCCCAGCAGCTGGTTTGACCCTTGACCCCAGCAGCTGGTTTGACCCTTGACCCCAGCAGCTGGTGTGACCCTTGCACCCAGCAGCCCGAGTGGTTATGTAACCTCCTGCAGAGCAAGGCGTGCCACAGATCGGTCACGTCCATCTCCCCGGGCCCTGTGTGGACCTGAATGGCCATCTCAGGGCCCTCTGACCCTTTCTGGGAAGTGCAATCAAAATGGGTTTAAGCTCAATCAAAATGGCGTTGAGCAAAAAGTTACTACTTGGCTGAAGCATTAAGGGCCTGGCTCAAGGGCTCAGCAGCTGTGCTATATCGTGGCTATGTGGGGGCTTGAACCTCCAACCTTCTGGCCCGAGTCATGTGCCTTAGCGACTAGACTACAGGCTGCCCTGCCTGTGTGTTGAGTAGAATCTCAATGTAGGCAAGTACAATCAAACTGGAGGCAAGTAGAGAAATATTGTGTCATGCGCACTCGTGTGCCCTCCCCAAACCTCTTCAGCCTCTGGTTCTGAGCAACACGTCCCATAAAAGCACTGCTTCTTTGTGTGGTGTCATATCCCTCCGTCAGGACCGAAACAAGTTCATAACTCATTAATAAAGCATGAATAAGGCATGAGTACGCAATAAGCACGTTATAAACTAGTAATAAGCAGACAGTATATTGCATAGCTTTTTAAAATCGTGTGCACCTCTCATCAGCTCACAGTGAGTGCTACAATTGATGTTATAACTGTTTTATAGAGTACAAATATTATATTAATAAGCATGTTGTCTATTCATGTATGCTTTATGAAGGCCATATTAAGTTATCATGAGTTATTATTATTATTATTATTATTATCATGAGTCATTCTCCAAGGCAATGTATTCAGGACATTTTGATAAGTTTAAATTTTGAAGGCGTTCTAGGAGACATCTTGTAGGTTAAGCAAAGAATTTATAAAATACCATCCTATTGCTTAGACAAAATAAGATATTCAGTCATACAGTCATACTTTCAATCTTTAAATAAATGCCCACTTGCTATTTTAAGCTCAAGCTATTTTGGAGCTTCACATTCACGATGAGGGCAGTGGATCATCTCAGATCTCTGAAGAGTAAAACACACACATCCCGTTCACTTCCTGAGCTGAGTGTGTTTAATAGAGAGGGGAAATGCACGGCACTTCAGATGGTGTTCAGGGCACTTCAGAGGATCTTCAGGGCACTTCAAATTGTGTTAAGGGAACTTCAGAGGGTGTTAAGGGAACTTCAGAGGGTGTTAAGGGCACTTCAGATTGTGTTAAGGGAACTTCAGAGGGTGTTAAGGGAACTTCAGAGGGTGTTAAGGGCACTTCAGATGGTGTATAGGGCACTTCAGAGGGTGTTGAAGTTTCAGGTCAGGTATTGGTGTAGGTGTTGGTGTTGGTGTCGGTGTAGGTGTAGGTGTTGGTGTAGGTATAGGTGTTGGTGTTGATGTAGGTGTTGGTGTAAGTGCTGGTGTAGGTGTTGGTGTTGGCGTTGGTGTTGGTGCAGGTGTTGGTGTTGGTGTTGGTGTTGATGTAGGTGTTGGTGTTGGTGTTGGTGTTGGTGTAGGTGTTGGTGCAGGTGTTGGTGTTGGTGTTGATGTAGGTGTTGGTGTAAGTGTTGGTGTTGGTGTTGGTGCTGGTGTTGGTGTTGGTGTTGATGTAGGTGTTGGTGTTGGTGTGGGTGTGGGTGTGGGTGTTGGTGTTGGTGTTGGTGTTGGTGTTGGTCTTGGTCTTGGTGTGGGTGTGGGTGTAGGTGTTGGTGTGGGTGTTGGTGTTGATGTTGGTCTTGGTGTTGGTGTTGGTGTTGGTGTTGGTGTGGGTGTGGGTGTTGGTGTTGATGTTGGTCTTGGTGTGGGTGTGGGTGTGGGTGTAGGTGTTGGTGTGGGTGTTGGTGTTGATGTTGGTCTTGGTGTGGGTGTTGGTGTTGGTGTGGGTGTGGGTGTTGGTGTTGATGTTGGTCTTGGTGTGGGTATTGGTGCAGGTGATGGTGTGGGTGTGGGTGTGGGTGTGGGTGTGGGTGTTGGTGTTGGTGTTGGTGTTGGTCTTGGTCTTGGTCTTGGTGTTGGTGTTGGTGTTGGTGTTGGTGTTGGTGTTGGTCTTGGTGTTGGTGTTGGTGTGGGTGTGGGTGTTGGTGTTGGTGTTGGCCTTGGTCTTGGTGTTGGTCTTGGTCTTGGTGTTGGTGTTGGTGTTGGTGTTGGTGTTGGTGTTGGTCTTGGTCTTGGTGTTGGTCTTGGTCTTGGTGTTGGTGTTGGTCTTGGTCTTGGTGTTGGTGTTGGTGTTGGTCTTGGTGTGGGTGTCGGTGTTGGTGTTGGTGTTGGTGTTGGTGTTGGTGTTGGTCTTGGTCTTGGTGTTGGTGTGGGTGTCGGTCTTGGTGTGGGTGTCGGTGTTGGTGTTGGTGTTGGTGTTGGTGTTGGTGTTGGTGTTGGTCTTGGTGTTGGTCTTGGTGTTGGTGTTGGTGTTGGTGTTGGTCTTGGTGTTGGTGTAGGTGTAGGTGTTGGTGTGGGTGTGGGTGTGGGTGTGGGTGTTGGTGTTGGTGTTGGTGTTGGTTTTGGTGTTGGTGTGGGTGTGGGTGTTGGTGTTGGTGTTGGTGTTGGTGTTGGTGTTGGTGTTGGTCTTGGTGTTGGTGTTGGTGTTGGTGTTGGTGTTGGTCTTGGTCTTGGTCTTGGTGTAGGTGTAGGTGTTGGTGTTGGTGTGGGTGTTGGTGTTGGTCTTGGTGTTGGTCTTGGTGTTGGTCTTGGTGTTGGTGTTGGTTTTGGTGTTGGTATTGGTGTTGGTGTTGGTGTGGGTCTTGGTCTTGGTGTGGGTGTCGGTGTCGGTGTTGGTGTTGGTGTTGGTGTCGGTGTCGGTGTCGGTGTCGGTGTCGGTGTCGGTGTCGGTGTAGGTGTTGGTCTTGGTCTTGGTCTTGGTCTTGGTCTTGGTGTTGGTGTTGGTGTTGGTCTTGGTCTTGGTGTTGGTGTTGGTGTTGGTCTTGGTGTTGGTGTGGGTGTGGGTGTGGGTGTTGGTGTTGGTGTTGGTGTTGGTGTTGGTGTTGGTGTTGGCCTTGGTCTTGGTGTTGGTGTTGGTCTTGGTGTTGGTGTTGGTGTTGGTGTTGGTGTGGGTGTTGGTGTTGGTGTTGGCCTTGGTCTTGGTCTTGGTCTTGGTGTTGGTGTTGGTGTTGGTGTTGGTGTTGGTGTTGGTCTTGGTGTTGGTCTTGGTGTTGGTGTGGGTGTGGGTGTGGGTGTTGGTGTTGGTGTTGGTGTTGGTGTTGGTGTTGGTGTTGGTCTTGGTGTTGGTGTTGGTGTTGGTGTTGGTGTTGGTGTTGGTCTTGGTGTTGGTGTTGGTGTTGGTCTTGGTGTTGGTGTTGGTCTTGGTGTTGGTGTTGGTGTTGGTGTAGGTGTGGGTGTCGGTGTGGGTGTCGGTGTCACAGCAGCACTGTGAATAAGGCTCTCATGACACAGGCTGTTTTAGTTCAACAATTTATTTTAGGTTCTCATGAAGCATTGTCTGACAGGTCCCTGGAATTGTGGGGATTTTTTGTTTTAATTCCTCATTCTATGCTGAATGGCAGAGTACGTTATAGTGGTTACCTGACCACGGGTAAGAAACAGGAAGTGAGTTGGAACAGCGCTTCCTGTCTGTGACCTGTCAGTGTCCTTCCCCTGGGTGTGAATGAGTCTGGTGTAATCAGGGCCTGGTGTAATCAGTGTAATCACCTCCATCAGCTGCTTTCTGTTGCAGCGTATTAATACGGAGAACAATTCATACACAACAAGAAAGGCCTGACACCACAGAAAGGTCCCCTATGATCCTCACAAAAGACAGCACACAAAGGAGAAAGACTCTTTCATTCATTCATGTCCAGTCCCATTGTACAGTTTTTTTGCTGGTTCCCCAAAATCTAGCCTCACCCCAAAAACTACAAAGATGAACAGTATAACATTCGCTCCCCCAAATGTATTGAGTTCCGTATAAGGCTGAGACAGGCTTTGCACAGAATCAGACAACAAAGGGAGAAACAGCGGCTAAAAATAGGTCTGAAATAAATAATGAACAGATGAACCTTGTGATGTCTCCTGTGCTCACTGCAAGCTGGCCTCTGATTTTGTCTCAGATTTAATTCCCACATGAAGAAAAGGTCAAAGACAGCAGCCTCTTCCAGACTCTAATCTCTCCCGCTGTCAATTGTGCAGTCTGCTAAATTCTCTTATCGCAGAATATAAGGAAAAATACCTTATATAGACCACACCCACTGATGACCTCATACCTGGATAGCCACACCCACTGATGACCTCACACTTGGATGACCACACCCTCAGTGACCTCACCCCCCGAAATATCTCCCACCCTCAGATGACCACACACAGCCGGACAGGAAGGTGATTTCAGGACAAGATGGCCGCACGGTCAATGAATAAATAAGAAAAGCAGAAGCACGAGACACAACCGCAGAAAGAGGTCATTCAGTAAAGGATCATGGGATTAGTTTCAGGGGCCAAAACCATCAAAACCTAAAATGTCACAAGGCTCTGCAATAATTTTCCCCAGACAGGATGAGAAACAGAAACTGCTTTGATCTTCAGATCGAGAGTCAAAGGTTTCAGTTTTGGCCTGGTGTTCAACAGCTGCCACCCCCAAACCTGCCGCCTCTCTGAGTCATGTTGTTCTCTGCTCACTTATCAACCTTTATTCAGCCAGGCTCGGCCCTCGAGGTGAAAAACCGTGTTTGTGAGGGTGGCCTGGTGAAGACGGTGCCATGTGCGATTAACGGCAGCAGCAGAGCCACGTACAACTCACCATTCCTCAAACCCTGGTGAAGAACCCTGGTGCTGAATCAGAGCCTCAGGCAGAGAGACAGGGCCCATTCCAGTCCCTTATTCCTCTCCTCTTTTTCCTTTCCTCCTCTCCTCCTCCTCCTGCCCCTCGCTCCACCCATCAGGAGAGGTGAGGGAAAGATGGAAGAAAAAGTTACCTGAAAACGGGGAAATCAAGAAAACGTGAAATCGGGGCACCCTCTCTCCCGTTACAGACGTGGCAGATGGGGAGAGGTGGACCCACAGGTCAGTTACAGACGTGGCAGATGGGCAGAGGCGGATCCACAGGTCAGTTACAGACGTGGCAGATGGGCAGAGGTGGATCCACAGGTCAGTCACAGACGTGGCAGATGGGCAGAGGTGGCTCCACAGGTCAGTTACAGACGTGGCAGATGGGCAGAGGTGGCTCCACAGGTCAGTTACAGACGTGGCAGATGGGCAGAGGTGGATCCACAGGTCAGTTACAGACGTGGCAGATGGGCAGAGGTGGATCCACAGGTCAGTTACAGACGTGGCAGATGGGCAGAGGTGGATCCACAGGTCAGTTACAGACGTGGCAGATGGGCAGAGGTGGATCAGGTCGATCATTTAGATGTCAGGCTTTCCGAAAAGAAAATACTTACGCAAAGGATACGCTGATGTTTTCTTGGAAAGATGAAAGAGGGAGTTCCTAACTTCTACTCTAACTTCTGACTAACTTTGACTCAAACTCAGCTCTTAACTTCTATTAACCCACAAAGGAACAATTAGGAGGTTGGAATGTCCGTAAGGATGGTGGACCTCGATCAATTTGCAGGTAAGGAGCAAGAAAGGAAGAAAGTGGAGAGCAGTAAGTGATTAAACAATAAGCCCATGCTCCTTGTCTAAGAGGGCCTTTTGCGTTTTGCAACACATTTCAGGATAAAGGTCCCCATAAAGGTGGGAAAATGTCTGATTTAAATACATTTCTGCATTTGACTAAGCTTGCCTGGTGAATTGGAACAACTGAAATGATCCCAAAAGTGTAAACCCCGCCCATCTGCCTCACCTTGCAGACTTAAATGCACAATCAATCTAGCACAGAAAAGTCCATCTAAGTCTAAAACAATGACTATTTGAACCCAGGTCTGTCTGTGAAACGCACCCCTTTCTGTCAAACAAGGAGACCCTGTGTGGTCTACATAACAGTGTAGAGATAACATGCGGGAGAGAGTGGTGGGGCGAGGTCTCATGGGTTGTGTCATGGTTCTGTAAGGGTTGTGTCATGGTTGTGTAAGGGTTGTGTCATGGTTCTGTAAGGGTTGTGTCATGGTTGTGTAAGGGTTGTGTCATGGTTGTGTAAGGGTTGTGTCATGGTTGTGTAAGGGTTGTGTCATGGTTCTGTAAGGGTTGTGTCATGGTTGTGTACGGGTTGTGTCATGGTTGTGTAAGGGTTGTGTCATGGTTCTGTAAGGGTTGTGTCATGGTTCTGTACGGGTTGTGTCATGGTTCTGTAAGGGTTGTGTCATGGTTCTGTAAGGGTTGTGTCATGGTTGTGTACGGGTTGTGTCATGGTTCTGTAAGGGTTGTGTCATGGTTGTGTAAGGGTTGTGTCATGGTTCTGTAAGGGTTGTGTCATGGTTGTGTACGGGTTGTGTCATGGTTGTGTACGGGTTGTGTCATGGTTCTGTAAGGGTTGTGTCATGGTTGTGTACGGGTTGTGTCATGGTTGTGTAATAGCTGGTCCTTCACACTTCACACGGAGCTGTGGGATGCACAGACAGAGGGGTGTGGGGGGGGGGCGGGGTAGGGGTGTGTGTGGGGGGGGGGGGGGGGAGGTGTGAGACACTCTAGGGTCCGTTGTCAGACGCTGCCTCTCCTAATACGTCCAAAAAGCAGAGCTGGGGAGCAGGGCCGGCGTTCAGGGCCAGTAAGATCAGCGCTATTCTGGGGCTGAGGAGCAGCAGGGCGCGGACGGGGGGGGGGCACGGGGGGTTGAATGGGGGGGGGGGGGGGGTTTAATGAGCTGGTCTGTTCATCTCTTGCAATTGGAGACAACACTAAAACTATTTTTGGGCCTGTTCCTATGCAGACAAACTCTGGACCTGCTCGACCATGATGTCATATCCAAAACCCCCCCCCCCCCCCCCCATTGCCCCATGCAGACACCCCCTCCCCCCGGCACCCCCAGGAAAGTAAACACAGGGTGACACACCTGCAGCTACGCCCTCTACAGGCCACAGACATAATACCAACAATAAAAGCACTAATAATAATATGTTACTGCAAAAGACAGAGCAGCAGCAACACAGACAGAAACACAATGATTATCATGAGCGTCTGATGGGTAAGGAGCGCTACGGCTGCTTTTAGCCGCGCGCGCCCCTGACGCGCCTCTGCTTAAATTAGGCTAACGATAATGACGGAAGGGGTGATTATCTCGGTGGAGAACACGCCCAAACTGGATGTGCCGCGGTGACTCACAGGAACAGCTGACCGCGATAAAGCTTAGCTTCCATTCAAAGCGTCCCCTCCTGCATATAACGCCAAGGCACAGACGCAAATACAGACAAATACAGACCCCGCCACAAACACAGACACAAACACAGACACTACTGGTGCCCACATCACGCCGGTGTCCATCGCCATAAACCCCACCCCCAGCCATCTGTTCACCAGAGAAACCAACCGCCAAAATGTCTGTGAAAATTAGCCCGGGTTTGTTTTGACTGCGGTGCGACCAACGCGTGCCCGCTGGGCGAGGTGTGTTCACACTCTAACGCTGGAGGCTCGAGGCACAGAGCATCTCGCTCATAACTGCCTGCTTTTAAGGTCTTCTCCTCCCTGTCCAGTCGTGTAATGGTCCTCTCGCCATTACGTGTCAATAAATACATTAATAATCACATCACTGTGAGAAACATGAACTGACCTTTAAGATGTTGAAAGGTGTGAAATCCAGGACTATTATTATTATTATTATTATTATTATTATTATTATTATAATGTGGAATGCTGGATTCTCTGCACATGGGGGTGCGGTGTGTCTGTAACTGGCAGGCGAGGGTGAGGTCATTGGAAAGATGTTATTAGCGCAGAATTATTAGCGGCCCAACCTTCTAGCTAAAGCTCATTATAGCCCTTTCCCCCTGTAGAGCTGAACCAGGCTGGCTCATTATAGCCCTTTCCCACTGTAGAGCTGAACCAGGCTGGCTCATTATAGCCCTTTCCCCCTGTAGAGCTGAACCAGGCTGGCTCATTATGGCCTTTTCCCCTGTAGAGCTGAACCAGGCTGGCTCATTATAGCCCTTTCCCACTGTAGAGCTGAACCAGGCTGGCTCATTACAGTCCTTTCCCCCTGTAGAGCTGAACTAGGCTCATTATAGCCCTTTCCCACTGTAGAGCTGAACCAGGCTGGCTCATTATGGCCCTTTCCCCCTGTAGAGCTGGACCAGGCTGAACCAGGCTGGCTCATTATAGCCCTTTCCCACTGTAGAGCTGAACCAGGCTGACTCATTATAGCCCTTTCCCACCGTAGAGCTGAACCAGGCTGGCTCATTATAGCCCTTTCCCACTGTAGAGCTGAACCAGGCTGGCTCATTATAGCCCTTTCCCACTGTAGAGCTGAACCAGGCTGGCTCATTATAGCCCTTTCCCACTGTAGAGCTGAACCAGGCTGACTCATTATAGCCCTTTCCCACTGTAGAGCTGAACCAGGCTGGCTCATTATAGCCCTTTCCCACTGTAGAGCTGAACCAGGCTGACTCATTATAGCCCTTTCCCCCTGTAGAGCTGGACCAGGCTGAACCAGGCTGGCTCATTATAGCCCTTTCCCACTGTAGAGCTGAACCAGGCTGGCTCATTATAGCCCTTTCCCACTGTAGAGCTGAACCAGGCTGGCTCATTATAGCCCTTTCCCCCTGTAGAGCTGGACCAGGCTGAACCAGGCTGGCTCATTATAGCCCTTTCCCACCATAGAGCTGAACCAGGCTGGCTCATTATAGCCCTTTCCCACTGTAGAGCTGAACCAGGCTGGCTCATTATAGCCCTTTCCCCCTGTAGAGCTGAACCAGGCTGGCTCTTTACACAATTACACATTTTTGTTTTGTGGTTCAATAAGAAAGGCTCACACAATGACACAAATGTTTGTTTTTTGTTTTGTTTATTTCAAACGTCATAAGGGAGGTAGAGGACTATAAAATTACAGTATTTAAACCTTGGAGAGTTTAAGAAAAGGAGGGATATAGGTTGGGGGATATACTGAACAGATCATGCAAAACTGGGAGAAAAGACCCCCAATATTATAGCACCTTCATGAAAAATAAATCCTGCGGTTTGTCACTCAGTGCAAAAATAGTCATGATTTATGCATAGAAACAAAGTTGTGAATACATAAGTGTATATATCTATATCGATTTATATATATTCATAATAATATGTTAATATGTTTTCATTGCCAAACTTTAGGCACACATGTACTGTACACTGTGTTCCTTGTGTGAACACAAGCCATTCCCCAAACACAAAAAACATTTAAAAATAACCCGGGCGTGGTTTTTACACAGAAACAGACAGCAGAAACAATAACCAAACAGCCAGAAATATTTCACAGTTTTGAATAATTCAGACGCAACTTCACTTAGCCTTAAAACGTGTTAGCCACATGATCATCAGAATACTGTAAATTCCACTGATAAAATCAAAGACAGTTTGAAAACAGGAAGACGAACCGGAGACACTCTGATACTCCCCACCATCAGTATGTATGATTCTGTTGCCCCACAAATTACTCTGCAGCGCTGATGGAGTTTACTGAACCCGCACACAGAGTTTACTGAACCCGCACACAGAGTTTACTGAACCCTCACACAGAGTTTACTGAACCCTCACACAGATTACTGAACCAGCACACAGTTTACTGAACCAGCACCCAGTTTACTGAACCCTCACACAGTTTACTGAACCCTCACACAGATTACTGAACCAGCACACAGTTTACTGAACCCTCACACAGTTTACTGAACCAGCACACAGTTTACTGAACCCGCACACAGTTTACTGAACCAGCACACAGTTTACTGAACCCTCACAGTTTACTGAACCCTCACACAGAACACACAAGACTGGTCCTGGAACAGTGGTGTCATGGGATTTGAGTGAGGCAGGGATGGCTCCATTTTTCACATGAAAATGAATGAAATGCACTTCATGTTGAGGCAGTGAAAGCCTGGTGCAGTATTTGTGTCCTTGTTGAGTCCTGAACCCACATTTCTCACTATCACAATGAAGTGACGATTATCGACCATCTTTCGTTTTTAACACTCATTGACAGGCTGTTTCTATTCGAGGAGTCGCATGACATTGGGAATAAATATTTCACGATGTAAGTCCGTGTTTCTGGAAGCACCCTTTCTTTCGCAAGTTCGAGGGGGGGGGGATAAAGGCCGCTGAATAAAACTGAATTAGAAAATATTTTAACTTAAAGGTCACACTGGGTCACTTTTTTGGCTTCTTTTTGAACAAACCATCATCGGCTGATTGCACTATGACAAAATATACTGTATACTATAACATATTCTTTGGAGTTTTCAGTACGACCTTTCATGGAATTTCAAAAGGCAGCCGAGAACGTCAACTAAATTCTGATCAAACTTCCGCCTCTGGATTCTCCTACAAAGCCAATCTACCTCGACGTCTTTCCTTTAACCACAGAATCTGACGTTCACACAGCAGAACGTATTGCTTATCTCATCAATAAGAGCTGTATCACGGCAGTGCTCACTGCAGTCTAATCCATGAGCCTCCCAGAGCGGCAGGGCTCCAGCTCCCATTCGGGGTGAGCCAGACTGCTGGGAGAAAGCAGCCGACACACCCAGGCCCTCCACACCCAGGCCCTCCACACACAGGCCCTCCACACCACGCCACGGCCAGCACACACAGGCCCTCCACACACAGGCCCTCCACACCACGCCACGGCCCACACACACAGGCCATCCACACCACGCCACGGCCAGCACACACAGGCCCTCCACACACAGGCCCTCCACACCACGCCACGGCCCACACACACAGGCCATCCACACCACGCCACGGCCAGCACACACAGGCCCTCCACACCACGCCACGGCCAGCACATGCCCGCATACGGCCTCAGACTCAGGTCCCGCCTCCGTGTCGCATCTACAGACCAGCGACCGACACGGGGACATTTCACCGGCAGGCCTCGACAGGAGAAGAGGGAGGAGCAAGCATTCGTCCAATCGCATCCCGTGTTTTCGTCTGCTCTGACCAATCGCAGAACTGTTTGGCCCAGATCTTCTAGGGCCCGTTTACAGCTCCGGATATAAAAGTTGTGGAAGGAATTTTGACTTTGGCATTTCTAGAGTGTCTTTCGGCGAGGTGGGGGGTGGGGGTACCCCAAAAATGGCCTGGTCTATCACAGCTTCATGACGCACAGAACTGTTGCTACAGGCAGCGTCTCTAAAATAAACGCCCATAAACCCCACACACTTCCACACACGGGAATGTGACAGTTTTACAATCAACATTCCCTACAGCCAGACTAGAAAGATACTGTACCTAACATCACACCCACATTATAGACACAGCACTTGAGCCAGCTTGGGCTAACTTGCTTTCCGAATAAGCAAACAAAGCGTGTATTTGCCTACTGTAATATGAAACATGATATTGCTGATGGTTTGCATAAGGATGAGTGCAGCACACACTGAATGGCCGAGGATAACAGCCGATTGAAATAACCTTCAGCAGGAGGAAAACAGGCATTCAGAAGTGCGAGTTTACACACACTGATCAAATCAGTTATTTAGCCAACACTTTTATCCAAAGCAACTTACAGTTGATTAGACTAAGCAGGGGTGAATCTGTCCTGGAGCAACGTTGGATTAAGGGCCTTGCTGTGTGGATCTTATCATGGCTACACCTGGGCTTGAACCACCAACTTTTCAGGTCCCAGCCAAGCACCTTAGACACAAGACTGCAGGCTGCAGGACTCACAGTGGGCCAAATAGCCCATTCTCTACAGGGGCAATGTTAGCATATAGTACATGAGTAATGCTAGCATGCTCTACAGGGGCAATGTTAGCATATAGTACACGAGTAATGCTAGCATGCTCTACAGGGGCAATGTTAGCATATAGTACATGAGTAATGCTAGCATGCTCTACAGGGGCAATGTTAGCATATAGTACACGAGTAATGCTAGCATGCTCTACAGGGGCAATGTTAGCATATAGTACACGAGTAACGCTAGCATGCTCTGTAGGAGCAATGTTAGCATATAGTACATAAGTAATGCTAGCATGCTCTACAGAGGCAATGTTAGCATATAGTACATGAGTAATGCTAGCATGCTCTACAGGGGCAATGTTAGCATATAGTACATGAGTAATACTAGCATGCTCTACAGGGGCAATGTTAGCATATAGTACATGAGTAATGCTAGCATGCTCTACAGGGGCAATGTTAGCATATAGTACATGAGTAACGCTAGCATGCTCTGTAGGAGCAATGTTAGCATATAGTACATGAGTAATGCTAGCATGCTCTACAGGGGCAATGTTAGCATATAGTACATCATCTCGCAGCAGATTTGCAGCCAGGTGCACGTTTACGCTGTACAGCCAGAAACAAGTTCATAAATGTGACTCGCTGAGTGCTCGCTGTAACAGGGACTGAACGGAGTGGATACAGCAGCACATCTGTAAAACGATTGGTGATCAATTTTACTGGGAAGTGAAAACACTTTTATAATGTTTTCATGACAGCGATAAGCTCACAGTGTAAAACTATCAAGCATGTTGCCTGTCCCTCTGATCCCTTGCCAAATGCTTAAAAAATATATATGTATATGTGTTGCATTCAACGAACAGGAAGCTGAGAGTTTATTAGATGTTTCAAACCAAATAAATAGGACAACCCCATCGCATGAGAGCTTTAAGCCAGACAGACTGTATATCAGTGGAGGTTTTAAGCCAGACAGACCGTACATCAGTGGAGGTTTTAAGCCAGACAGACCGTACATCAGTGGTGGTTTTAAGCCAGACAGACCATACATCAGTGGATATTTTAAGCCAGACAGACCGTACATCAGTGGATATTTTAAGCCAGACAGACCGTATATCAGTGGAGGTTTTAAGCCAGACAGACCGTACATCAGTGGAGGTTTTAAGCCAGACAGACCGTACATCAGTGGAGGTTTTAAGCCAGACAGACCGTACATCAGTGGAGGTTTTCTACCCTGACCTCGTGATGGGAATTAGGTTTCATCAAACCCAAAGGTAGGCGGAGCTACCCTGTGTGACTCTTGACTGTCTACAGCCAATGATGTTCTGCTGTGGTGAGCAACGCTCAGTGATGGACAGCTCAATGTTGCTCTAGCCTCGTGGTCTCCAACCCTGGTCCTGGAGAGCTGCGGATCTTTGTTACTCTGCACTTAATCAATCAGAGCAGTCGATTTCACAGCTAACTCAACTTACCTGGTTACCTGGGTCGCAACAGGGTGCTGATTTTAAGGTGAAAACAAAAAGCAGCAAACCCTGTAGCTCTCCAGGACCAGGGTTGGACACGTCTGCTCTAGCCATTAGCTTCAGGAAACCAGTCTCTCATCACTAATTTGACCGACCAACATCTTTGAAAGCTCTTCATAATCTCATGAATCTTAAACTGTATCTTTTTAAGATTAACAATGTACTAAAAAAAATCTTTTAAAATTTCTGATAAAAACAGGCACAAGACCAAGCCAAATGAATGAGTTATGAATTATGGGTACAAATAGAAATGGAATTTAAATAGAAATAGAATAGATTGTGGTTTATGGCATTTCAATCTACAGTTGTCATGGGAAAACACATTCTACAGTTATAAAACTGCCCTCAGTAAAGGCTTAGGTTTATCTTCATCATGCAAACAAAGCTTCTGATGGATTATCGTTCATAGATAGCTGTACGATCCATCAGAACGTCACAGAGTGAAAGGTCAACACAGCTACACAAGTTGCACACAGATAAGACACATGAAGGATGATTACTGAAATACACAAGACAAAACTTTGAATGGTTTCATGATTTTTTATAGAATGAACAAAATGACATTGTACAACAGACAACAGCAAACACACTAGTACAAAGTGCCAGAAAGAAGGAAAGAAATTATTAAATTAACTTTTGTTTTTTTCTTCTTCTTCTCATCATCATCCTCCTGATGTTCTTTAGCGCCCAGTAATATGGCACAGCATTGGTGTCCCAAAAACAACAAAAATAATATATAGTTCCATGTCAATCACCAACAGGGACCGGAACTGGTTTAATTCTCACTCTGTACATGTTTAGGTCCAGCTATCCTCCATTTTGTTTCAGAATTCCACTCAGAAATTATTGCACAAAAAGCCGGAGGTCAGGCCACATTCAGCCCTGCCTCCACATCCACTCCCAGATCCACTCCCACACCCACCCTCACCCTCACCCTCACCCTCACCCACACCCACACCCACCCCCACCCTCACCCTCACCCTCACCCCACCCCCACAAACAAGTCCAAAACAATATAAAAACAACATAAAAACAGAACAGGAAGAGAAACAAAAAGGAAGAGGGAGAGGGAGAGTAACAGGAAGTAGAGGAGAAACAGGAAGAGGAACGGGAACAGAAACAGGAAGTAAAAGAGAAACAGGAAGAGGAAGAGTAACAGGGACAGAAACAGACCAAACTGAATCTTCAGTCCTTTATTCACAGGCAGGTTGGTGTATGTTAGCCCTCCTCAGCACGCCCAGGCCAACGCCAGGCCAGGCCAGGAGACAACTGCTCCACCGCAGAACAGGAAACACTCAGTTCTTCTGTCCGTCTGTCTGTTTGTTCACTGGGTTTTTCTCTCTCTCACATCTGTGTTCATGTGTTCACTCCTTCTACAGGCCTGTACAGAACAGCCTGCCACCATAAAAATCACGCATCGTACTAAATTCAGTGCAAACTATATCCCAGGAGAAGATCTCTGAGTAGAAGGCTCTCTCCCCCTCTCCACTCCACCCAGCTCGCCCGCGCCCCCAAAAAAAGACAAACTGGGAAGAACAGCATGGTCCGAAAAACTCCAGATCCCCCAGATCGCCGTCACTGGCACACGCACACGCACACGCGTGTGAATTCACGTGACAACACGCCCCTCGTGTCCCAAAAAAACGCACCGGGGGGGCGGAACAGGCCCCACGATGCAACACTCCATCTCAGGGGCCGACCTGTCCCAGCAGGGAGGCCAAATCTGCAGCTCCTTCATCACCTCCTCCTCCTCTTCCTCAGACGATGGTCTCCACGCCCATGAGCTTGGGGATGAGGATCCGGGGGGTGATGCCGTTGTTGAGGTCCTCCTCGAACTCCAGCAGCTGGCCCATGAAGTTGAGGTTGGGCGAGATGATGGGTCTCCTGGTCTTCACAAACTTGTACGCGTCGGTCATGGTCATCCAGGTGTGCTTCATCAGGTAGGCGATGACGATGGTGGCCGAACGCGAGACCCCGGCCTGGCAGTGTATGAGGAGGCCCTGCCCTGCCCGGTGAGCTTCCTCTGAAACACACACACACACACGCACCATGAACACACACACACACACACACGCACCATGAACACACACACACCATGAACACACACACACACCATGAACACACACACACACACCATGAACACACACACACACACCATGAACACACACACACACCATGAACACACACACACACACACCATGAACACACACACACACACACACCATGAACACCATTGCTTTCTGTCTGAAATACACACACAAGAATACTCAGTCCTGCTTTGGTCCTGTTCAAAAAGAGGCTCAATTTGCATTAGCATCGCTAAGGTGGATTAGCATTAGCCTGGGAGCCACAGCAACCATTAGCATAACTAACATAGATTGGCATTAGCCTGGGAGCAATGCCATGCTTTGCATTAGCATAGCTAAGGTTGATTAGCATTAGCCTGAGCTACAACCTGTTATTGCCATCTATTTTCTAAAACATGCATTCCTGTGAAATATACTTTATCATTATATTTTTCCACATATTTACAATATACTGCAATACATTCCATTTTTGCGAAGGAAAGGATGCAGGTGTGTTCATTTGGAAACTCCAAATATGGGGTTGTTGGTCAGGAAAATGAAGCCAATTCACAGGAATAAAATGACTCTCCGTTTATAGAAACTGAATAATAGGCTCTCACTAAAGTGAGGATTATTGAGTCAATAACAGGGGTCCATTCCAGAATCACAGGCTACTCCACATAATCTTTTCTTCCAGTTTTGTTTTCCAAGCGCTAAATTTGCGGCCAAAAATGTATGATATTATTGTTTTTAAACATATTACACAAAACAATGAGGCCACCTCGCCCACGTGTGCTGATGACATCAAAGACCAGAGAGAATTATCATTTTCAAAATCCCCTGTGCAAAGGCCTGCTTTCATACAAGGAGCAAATTAGTCACCAGTTATACTCCTACAGATCCTGTGAGAGATAAAAATGTTTTACATATTATTGTTTGGTGCTCTATGACGCATGTCTGTGCACACACAAACACACGTGTAAGATTCATTTGTGTGAGATTATGTCAGCAGGGGGGCCCAGTTACGTGCCATGGAGGCCCTTCCAGCCAATCACAACACCAGCTGATTTCACTAATTAACACACCTTCCACCAGAAAGAAGGGAACCAATCAGTGAAATCAGCTGGTGTTGTGATTGGCTGGAAGGAAAGCCTGCATACTGTCGGCCCTATACAAATAAATCTTACATGTGCGTATATGTATACACAGACATTCCCATCTACAAAGTCAAAGTATTTCATGAATATGTATTACAGCCACACTACTCAACTCCCTGTCCTGTGAGCCACAGTATCTGCAGGTATCCGCTCCTACCGTGCCCCGCCCAGCTCATCATTTCACCTGCTCGGCTCGGATAATAAGCCAATTAGAGAAATCGGGTGGTGTAGCGCGCGGGTGAAGGGAACGCCGGCAGACACTGCGGCCCGCGGGATGATCGTTTGGCGGCGGACGTACCGATGAACTCGAAGGCCTCCTCGAAGTACTGGCGCAGGTTCTGCTTGTTGCTGTCGGTGGCCGGCAGGCGCTTGTAGCTCAGCAGGCCGCAGTCGTAGTGGAAGAGCGGCAGGTGCGTGGTGACGTTCAGGACGAACCCGATGTTGAGGCGCTGCAGGAGCTCCAGGTCCTGTGCGTCGCGCTCGTTCCCCAGGAACAGCAGCGGCAGGATGGGCGTGAGCTCGGCGTTCTCCACGTCCGGGGTGGAGGGCAGGGACAGGGCCACCCCCCCGGCCCCCGACAGCCCCGCCGCCCCGCCCACGTCCAGCCCCTCCTGCAGGTGCAGCGAGTTGTCGCACAGGCCCTCGTGGTTCAGCCGGAAGCTGCTCAGACCTCCTGCAGGGCGGAGACACCAGACATCACATTAGTGCCATTTGGCAGACGCTCTTATCCAGAGCGACGTACAGTTGATTAGACTAAGCAGGAGACAATCCTCCCCTGGAGCAATGCAGGGTTAAGGGCCCAACGGCTGTGTGGATCTTATTGTGGCTACCCCGGGGATCGAACCACCGACCTTGCGGGTCCCAGTCATGCACCATAAGACATAACGATCACTGGGATTGGTCTGATCCTGTAACCACTCACAGCTAAAGCTGCGTTCAAATACAGAGCAGCATGTTAAAGTTAATAAAGCTATTTTTTTATACTATTTTTTTATAGCTTTTAGTTCCATATTTCAAATGCAGTGGAAACATTACACATTCAATTCAAACATTACTTTATAAACTGAAGAAATTTTTCAAGATATAACTAAATTACTGAACTAATATTTAGTTGCAACTGCTGCGCATCTGCGTTGCATCGAGTCAACCAACTTCTAGCACCTAGAAACAGGTATTTCAGCCCAGGATGAACAAACTACATTCCAGTTCCTGTGAATTTTTGGGTTTTCCTTCAGAAACTTCACACAAACGTCACCCCACAGGTTTTCAATGGGGTTGAGGTCAGGGGATTGAGCTGGCCACCTCAATCCTTTTTGTCTGGAACCAAGATGTTCCTTGTTTACTTGTGTGTTTGGGGTCGTTGTCTTGTTGAAACACCCATTTCAGGGGCATTTCCTCTGCGGCATACGGCAACATAATGTCTTCAAGTATTTTGATGTATTCAAACTGATCCATGATCCCTGGTATACAAACCCAACACCATAGTATGAAAAACATGTCGACAACCCGAAAAGAACAATGTTACTCCCATCAGTCCACAGAATGTTACGCCATTTCTCTCTGGGCTAATCAATGTGTTCCTTGGTAAATTTGAACCGATTCTGCACATGTCCTTTTTTCAACAATGGTGCTTCACGGGGGCTTCTTGCTGATAGTTTAGCTTCGATCAAAAGTCTCACAGACTGTAACAGCACTTACAGGAAATTGTAGATCATCTTTGATCTTTCTGGAGCTGATGAATGGCTGAATCTTTGCCATTCTGACTATTCTTCGATCCGTTTTCCGCTTGTTTTGGGTTTTTGTTGCCATTTTAAGGCATATGAGATCATTTTCGCTGAGCATCCTATAATTTGCTGCACTTCTTTATACGTTTTCCCCTCTCCAATCAACTTTTTAATCAAATAACGTTATTCCTCCGAACAATGTTCGGAACGCCCCATTTTACTTAGCAATTCAGAAGGACATATATTTTATAACAATGTGTGAAACATTTGCTTACATTCTTCCTTAATAAACGACAATTAGTGACACCTGTTTTTTCACAGAATTAATGAATTCTCGAATTAAACTCCACACTGTTATTATTTTGAACATGGCCCTTTCAATCAATGAGTCAATTATTCAGAACAAGCAGCGTGCATGTCATGACAGTTGGGTCTGTTGTTTTTCTATTACACTACTACATCTACAAGTATTTGCAATGCAGAAATAACACTACTACCAGGAACAGTGGTTCATCAGGTTACTGACGTTGTACTTCTATTTTCTTGAACACAACTGTACATGACATCAGCTGACGCTTTTACCCAAAGAGACTTAGAGTTCATTAGACTAAAGAATCCCCCCTGGAGCAATGTGGGGTTAAGGGCCCAACAGCTGCACTGACATTATTGTGGCTACACTGGGGCTTGAACCAGCAACCTTTCCAGGTCCCAGTAAAACACCGCAGCCATGAGACTGTAGTTCTGCTAGTCCTAGAACACACGGCTTACAGTGAAAAGCAGGCACCCTGCTCGCTCTGAGACCAAGGCTGCAAACCCCGCTACAGAACATGATGACGGACGGGCTCTCACTGCGTTCGACAGGTAAAGTCACCCGTGCCCTGCCTGTCTCACAGGTAACACACCTGGCTCTGTCGCACTGCTTAAGGGCCCTTCGTAACCTGAACCCAGCAGCCGGGTCTCAGACAGACAGCTCTCAGGGTTCAGCACACTCCCACGCTTCAGGTGAACACTCGGGTCATTACACACCTGTGTCATTACACACCTGTGTCATTAGACACCTGCGTCATTACACACCGGCTTCATTACACACCTGCAGCTCGTTAAGTTCTCACAGTCGCGCGGTGAGGGTCAATCGGTTTCGGGGTTTCCCCAACAGCCCCTGCTCTCAATCACTGAACCCGCCCCATAATTCATACAGTCCGACATTTCTGATAAAGTCACGAGCTGCAGCTGCCTGCTATAAACGGTGAGAAAGTGTAACTGACGTGACGTAACGTAACACAACCATGAGAACAAGCCATTCAGCCCAGCAATGTTTGTCTTTTCCGACCACTAAAGTGTACATAAAGCTAGATAGTATCTAGCACCGGATCACTCATACAGGACAGACCCAGCATCAGTTCATAGTCACGTAGGGTAAATGAAACCACCATGACATGAAATACACACTCGTCACCCAGAAACGGAGCTGGGAATGCCTGAATTATATAAATTATATGTATTTTATTCAGTTTGATTTATGAAGGCAATTCAACAGGAGGAAGCTTTTAAACTAAGCCCAGAAAAGTATGAGCAGGTTTCACACTCAAGGCCATTTCACCAAAATGTGTCCATTAATGTGTCCATTAATGTGTTCAGCTTGTGTGAGGACACTCAGACACTCAGACACTCAGACACTCAGACACTCAGACACTCAGACACTCAGACACTCAGACACTCAGACACTCAGACACTCAGACACTCAAGGACAATGAACCAAAAGCTAATTTTCTCAGCTGAAAAAAGGAAACCTGCTCTTTTAAAACTAAAAAAAGCAACTAAACACAATTATGCTGAATTACTGGCACTGGCTAATGATGCCTCTTGGCAGTTATGCCTGAAGCCAAAACTTGAAGAACTGGCCTAATCGAGAAACATAAACACACAAAAGTGTTGTTGACTGTTGACCCTTCTTGTCACCGAGTGAAAATGATTCCGCGCCGGAGACACGGGGCTCGCGGCCTGTGGATACTTCTGGACATTTTGGAAGCTTCACGCCGTCTGCGATCCAACGGCGGCAAACACGCCGCCCGGGATTCAGACCGCATCGGATACCGGATACCCCCGGGGGCCACGCGAAAACAAACCAAAGCGAAAGAATCTGAAACACAAACTTCTACAGAACACGGCTGGACAGCCATCTTGTGAAAAAACCCCGACTTTCAAAACGCGTTCTCAGCCAAAAACAGCGATGATTTATTAATGAAATTATTTATGCGATCTTTGGAAGCAAATGCATGAAAAAAGAGCCCTCGACATTTAGCACCCGCCTCAGGGTGTGGGCGGGGGTGGGGGGGGCGTAGTCTGCCCCCCCCCAGAAAGTGTTTACATAGACAGGAAAGCGGATATTCCCTGGTACTCCATCCTTGGGCACCTGTTAACATTACCTCACCACCCCCCCCCAGGGCATCAAACAATGCATCACTTCATTCATTGTTCACATCACCAGCCCTGACATCATCCCCAGTGATGTCATCGTGTGCCATTCACTGCGTCACCATGGGAACGGGGCAGGTGGTGCTCTGGGCAGTACAGTTAAGGGAAGTTTACAGACCAAACACCCCCCCCCTCCTCCATTACACACACCAGGCCGTTTACATCTCTCCTATCTGTTTGTTCCTGTTTTTCCATTTACATTTTGTTCTACAAAACCCCTTCAAACATGGTTGGGGGCTGTACTGGGAAAAGGTTTCATTCAGACACTTTTAATCATACTGGTTTGTTTGCTTTGTAAGTCACAAACTAAAGACGGTTTCATTCAGAAAGATAAGATACTATGATGTACTGCAAGCATGGCTCCTCTGTAGAACATATATCCCCTATTGAGTTTTTTTCTGAGGTTACTCATCTTACATGACGACAGACACGATGTGATCTTTCTTAGCGGGACTGTACAGCCATCCCGCTGGAACGTGGTGCCAAAAATGTGATCACCAGCTCAACTCAGATCTTCTCAGGAGTCGAACAGGAAGTGAGACACACAGACACTCAGGCCCGGTCCTGGGTCACAGACAGACACACAGACACTCAGGCCCGGTCCTGGGTCACAGACAGACACACAGACACTCAGGCCTGGTCCTGGGTCACAGACAGACACACAGACACACAGGCACGGTCCCCGGTCACAGACAGACACACAGACACTCAGGCCTGGTCCTGGGTCACAGACAGACACACAGACACTCAGGCCCGGTCCTGGGTCACAGACAGACACACAGACACTCAGGCCCGGTCCCCGGTCACAGTCAGACACACAGGCCCTCAGGCCCGGTCTTCGTTCTTCTCTCTCGCTCCCTCCCTCCTGCCATCGTGGTGACGTTGCGCAGAGCCAGTCTTTCAGCTCTTTTAAACACATTCTACAAAATGGCTGCTCTCCATCGCACGCACGGAGTCAAAATAACCAGCCCTGGTGAAGTGGAGGGGGGAGGGGGGAGCTCAAAGCTGAACTAGTCTAACGCAGTAAGCAACATTCGGTCTGGAGTGATGAATTCACCATGACTTTACCGCTTTTTAATCTCGTTATAAAAACAGGAAGTGGCCTAGAGAGAGAGCAAGGACAGAAACGCAGTGACTCACACACTGCAGCCAAAACACCACCTTAAATCCCAGCTACAGGCAAAACACCACCTTTAATCCCAGCTACAGCCAAAACACCACCTTTAATCCCAGCTACAGCCAACACACCACCTTAAATCCAAGATACAGCCAAAACACCACCTCAAATCCAAACTGCAGCCAAAACACCACCTTAAATCCCAACTACAGCCAAAACGCCACCTCAAATCCTAGCTATAGCCAAAACTCCACCTTTAATCCCAGCTACAGCCAACACACCACCTTAAATCCAAGATACAGCCAACACACCACCTTAAATCCAAGATACAGCCAAAACACCACCTCAAATCCAAACTGCAGCCAAAACTCCACCTTAAATCCCAACTACAGCCAAAACACCACCTCAAATCCTAGCTACAGCCAAAACACCACCTTAAATCCCAGATTGGGCAATTAACTAGCCTTCCTAAACACTAATGTTGTTCTTGTCTAGTTGTTGTGCTAAAACAAGGTTATACAGTAGCAGAATGTTTTTGCTATATCACTGCGCTGAAGAGCTGCTTCCTCTGTGATCCTCTGTGGTTTGAATGTGTCCTGATCTCTCCCCCGTGCTTAAACCAGCCAGTCACCCTGGCACCTGAGAAAGGTTCAACCCGACCATGCCGGACCAGACCAGACAGAACCAGACCAAGCCGGATCATGACAGACCATACCGGACAGAATCAGATTTGACAGAACCCTAACACTAACACTTTAAACAGATTACAGGACTTCAATTAAAAAGGTTGTAAAGGTAACACCATGCAATCTTTACACATTTTATAATATCAAGTTTAATTCTTCATGAATTCATCCTGACAGCAAAGAACGCTGCCCCCTACAGGAGCATTGGACGCACTGCCGTTCTCACAAAAAAAGTGATTTACATTTTAGCCAATCAGCAGTGTGTCGGTGCAGTTGGCGACCAATCAGAAGAAAGCTTGAACTCAAGTAAAGGACAATGCACAGCGGTGGAGGCAGTAACGGGGACTTAATCACCACAAAGCTTATTCTGACACAGAGGCACAGAGTGGGGGATCAGGGACAGAGTGGGGATCAGGCACAGAGTGGGGGATCAGGCACAGTGTGGGGGATCAGGCACAGTGTGGGGGGAAAGGGTCGGCATTTATATAGCGCCTTTATCCAAAGCGCTATACAATTGATGCTTCTCATTCACCCATTCACACACACTTACAGTCCAGTGCAGACCATATAAACGTGGTGCCCAGGTTTTTACAAACAACGCTTTAGGAACCAGACAGTGTAGATCGCAGAACAAAACTAATGTGCAGGGCGGAGATCTGAATCTGCAGGTGTAGTGCGGCTAATTCTGCACACCAACAATGAAGGAAAGACAATACCGAACCATTCATCACTGTTAGATACTCCATCATACCATGCCATACACCAGGTAAAACTAGAGAGCTATGGAATCACACACACACACACACACACACACACACACACACACACACACACACACACACACACACACACACACACACACACACACACACACACACACACACACACACACACACACACACACACCTGAACACAGGATCAAACGCACACGAACACACAGATCTGAAGCAGGATCTACCCAGCACAACCAAACAACCAAAATCACACACCAGATTCAGCTCACTGAAAAAATGTTGAGGGGAAAAAAAGAAGCGCTCTTTATGTGACAGTGCAGCCATCCAATCCTGTCACGGCCTCGCTACTTCCTGTATATGGGGTGGGGGGGCGTATGTACGTATTTGGGGGGGTTGTGTATGCATGTTTCCCAGGACGGGTAATGTCCCTCTTTTTGGAGAGTGATGCAAACTACTCCTTCTGCGCTTCTTCCAAAATCGTCCAGAGAAAACACAGACCCCCCCACCCGCCCCCTCCCGGACACTCGTCTCCGACACGCCCAAATTAGAAGCTCTGCTTTACTACTTCAGCGCAACGCCGAAAATAAGAGATCAAACACTGCCCATGTTTATCCCGCAGAGACGCAGAGCCAACTCACACACAGCCCAGAGAAAGCCCGCGGCAGCCTGGACAAACAGCCCCTCCACACCCCCATACAGGCTGAGATCAGGACCATAACGCCATGAGCATTAGGGCCCGAAGCTGCCTGTAGCCTGGTGGCTAAGGTGCCAGACTGGGACCTGGAAGGTTGATGGTTCAAGCCCCGGTGTAGCCACAGTAAGATCAGTGCAGCCGTTGGGCCCTTGAGCGAGGCCCCTTAACCCCACAGTGCTCCAGGGGGGATTGTCTCTGTAGCCTCGGTAGGTCTGTTTGTGAAGTCTCTGCGGAGAGTCGTCACTGACACACGCCCCCCTGCCTCCAGAAGAGCGGTTCTCCTCCGTTACAGATCAGGTGTGCGGGTGGGCGGCGCGCGCACACGGCTGGAGATGGACTGGATACGAGCGCGTTGGACGGCTCTCTCCGAGCACGTGCAGGGCCCCGCCCACTCCAGCAGATGAGCACACAGCCCACATTCAGCCATCTTAAAAACCCCCGACTAAAACCGCCGCGAATGTGGCCTCGCTTCCCCAAACTCGGCTCCTCAGATCCTCCAATCAGCACACAGCAGCCCACGCACAACCTCCCACCTGTTTGAGTTTAATCATCTTTAATCAAACTTTACTTTCATTCTCAGTCAGATTAAACCCACTAACCCTAACTTTAGCCGAGCCCTAACCTACAGTGCATGGCAAAATCTACAGTGTTAATGCAATGCCAACACAATTAAAAGTTAAATGTATCGGTGTAAAAGCACAGACCCGTTTGTATCATGTTCTTGTACCCTGTATGGTTTGGGATCAAACTGTGAGGTTTGTTTCTTTTGCTTGTTTTTTTTTTGTGGTAATCCCAAAACTCAGAGCCACACCAGTACCTTGCAGTAATAAACCCAAAGATCAAAACTTTTTACCATTCAGTAACAATCCCATACTTGAAACCCCAGCACCTTTCAGTAATCATCCAAATAATCCCTAATCACTGTATCTTTCAGTAATAATCCCTAATACGAAATCCCAGTGCCTTTCAGTAATAGCTCTACCTCTCAGTAACAATCACCGTACTGCTCAATAATCCCCATTCCTCTCAGTAATAATCCCAATACCTCAGTGATAATTGCCATGCCTCAATCATAATCCCCCTGCCTCAGAAATAATTATGTTTCTCTCAGTGATAATCCCCGTACCCCAGTAATAATCCCCGTACCCCAGTAATAATCCCCCTGCTTCAGTGATAACCCCGTTTCTCAGTAATAATTCTGTTTATCTCAGTGATAATCCCGTAACCCCAGTGATAATCCCGTACCCCAGTGATAACCCCCGTACCCCAGTGATAACCCCAGTACCCCAGTAATAATCCCCGTACCCCAGTGATAACCCCGTAACCCCAGTGATAACCCCCGTAACCCCAGTGATAACCCCCGTACCCCAGTGATAACCCCCGTACCCCAGTGATAACCCCCGTACCCCAGTGATAATCCCGTAACCCCAGTGATAACCCCGTACCCCAGTGATAACCCCCGTACCCCAGTGATAACCCCCGTACCCCAGTGATAATCCCGTAACCCCAGTGATAACCCCGTACCCCAGTGATAACCCCCGTTCCCCAGTGATAACCCCGTACCCCAGTGATAATCCCGTAACCCCAGTGATAATCCCGCACCCCAGTGATAACCCCGTACCCCAGTGATAACCCCCGTACCCCAGTGATAACCCCCGTACCCCAGTGATAACCCCGTACCCCAGTGATAACCCCGTACCCCAGTGATAACCCCGTACCTTTGAGCACGATGGGGTCCTTCCCCTCGCGGTGCAGGGACTCCAGCACGACCTGCAGCGGCTGGGTGGGCGTGGCGCGGCCGGGGTCTGCGGTGCCGTCGTCGTACACCACGATGTCGCGGGAGAAGAGCCCGGCGAAGGAGTCGGGGCCCTGCCGGCCGGAGAGCAGGTCCAGCACCGTCACCTTGCCCTGCTGCAGCCGCCGCCGGCTGATCTTGTCGGAGCAGCTGACGTGCACCGCCCCGCGGATGTGGCAGCGGTTGTACTCCATGAAGGGCCGGCAGTCGATGATGACGGGCGGGGCGGCCGCCGGGGGGGCGGGGGCGGGGCCGGGCTTGGCGGGGCGGGTCATCCTGCGTGCCAGCTCGGCCGGGTGAATGAGGCGCACCGGGGAGGGGGGCCGCGGCGCGGGGGGCCGCGGGGCGGGGGGCGTGACGGGCGGAGTCAGGGCCTCATGCTCGGCGCTGGGGGCCGCGGGGGGCAGGGCGGAGCTCAGGTTCGGGGAGCTCAGGCTGACCCGCGGGGCGGCGCTGGGGGGGGCCGGGTCCTTGGCGTACGTGCTGACGGAGCAGCAGCTCACACTGCTGCAGCCACAGGACAACGAGCGGGAGGAGCCGCTGGACGAGGGCATATAACTCAGCGTGGCCGCGCCAATCTCCAGCACCGTCGCGCTCACCAGCGGTCCGTCGCCCGGGGAGACGGAGTCCAGGCAGCCGCTGCCGGGGCGGTCCAGGCGGAGCTTCAGGTCCTGCGGTCGGATCGGCCTCAGCGCCACCACGATTCTGTCGTCGAGAGGAGAGGGAGGCATGTGGAGACTGAGCGGAGCGCGATCCAGGAAGAACCGGAGAGTCCCGTCTAGGAGGCAGGGAGCAAGGGCCACAAGACCACAGGTTATTCACCGACCCACCGACCGGGAGCCACACCAGAGACACACCACCAGGGACACGCCGGTCGGTTGAACACAAGATCACTGCTCCACAGACTCCTGTAGGCGAGGGCCACTTTCTTTTCTGATACACTTCACTACCAGCAAGAAGGTAGTGACACGTTTCAGTAGGTTCAGTTGCTAGCTAAATAAATAAATAAATTCAAGTGTCATGTAGCCTACATGATGCGGTAAATAAACGGTTCAGTTTATAGCAACGAATCATGTGTGCGTGCGTGTGTGTGTGTGCGCGTGTGTGTGTGATGCTCTCGCGCTCTCCTGGCGTTTAAAACGAGACGGCCAGACTTGGAGATGGGGGGACTAAATTCACTGCGGTGCTCGGCCGCTAAATATATAGCGGGGTTGCATTCCGTTTGGGGAATTCGACTCCCTACAACTGAATTTACTGTGAAAGCCCGGATCCAAACAGGCAGAATCATGCGGGTCAAACAGAGCGTTCAACTTAATAAAAGAAAAACCAAAAAATCTCATCATTGGTCAAATTGTCCCCGGATAGTCCAGATCTGTACACATTTTCCGCGGCTTAAATATAACATAGCCCACTGCACCAACCCACTGCGGTCGCTTTCCCCCCCAAAACACGTCTGGAGCGGCTACACACTGCGTTAAAATGCCTTTTCGTCCTTTATCTCCCGGCGATTATGTTTATTTTCGCCACCCGCAAGGCAACATACCCGCTGCACACATACAGAATACACCCGTCTGAGTGGAGAGAGCCGGTAACACCGAAATCACAGAGATATGTTGATTACTGCGCCCGGCATGTGGACGTGCTGGGAATGTCTACACTTGTTTCGGCATAAATCCACGGTCCGAGAAGTTTTTTCCCCCTGCAAATTTTAACGTCAAATGACGTCGCAAAATTAACTATCGCGAAAAAGGTGTGCGTGCAAACAGTGTACCATCTGTACGCTATCAATCATAATTACACCGAGGCTGAGCGTGGATATGCTCCCTTGCTTTCGGAGAGGCAAGCCCACACCATCAACTTGAGGAACTCAGATGTAAACCTACAGGTACAGATCGAGCCGCTCGGCTTAAATTCGCTTTCACGCAAATGTCACTCATAATCAGCTCTGCGTCCAGTGTTCCATTGCATTCGGTGAAAACATGAATTTGTGTGGAGGTAAAACGCCATGGTTCATGTAATAGTGCCGCGCCGTACGAAACACATGCAGTTTAGCATGCCATGGATACAGCACTGCATGTCCACACATTAAATATATATTTAAAAACTTTCCGAACGAGTTATACATAGAATTACAGTTTTTAACAAAAAAAGTTTTACTTACACTTTGGAAAACCTCTGTACCGTCCCGATGTTTTTGGTCAGATATTTTAATTGTTTTTAATCAACAACGTTACCTCCATTCAGCCCGTCCCATTGCTGCGAATCCGCAACATTTTTACTTTCAGCCTTGGTCCCAGTCATATAATATAAAAGTGGGGTCAACCAACCTAGAGAACTACTACTTTACGATTGACACGCACGGGAGCCAGTAGACGACGTCATTAATATTAAATATGCGATCATTTAACGCGATAACCAACCGGGGCAGAGGGAGGGTGGAGTTTGTCGGGTGTAAAGTCAGCTTTCTCAGGGCTGTCGAGTGAACAATGCTGATGGGCTCTGTATATGAGAGCAGGGGTGATGTCATTGGCAGCCAATCAAAAGGCTGTGAAGCCGGAGCGAGGCGGAATGGAGCAGGCGGGCCCGTGCGCGCCGCCGCCGTGGTCTTTTCAAACGTGCGCGCCCGGCTGCGGCTGTAAAATACAGCGTCCAGACACTGTGACGTGTACAGAACGCCACAGGGGGAGACGCGGGGCTGAATCTGAACGGGACGTTTATTGACGTCTCTTCCCATGCCTGTAGCAGCAGGAATGTAGAAGACATGTAGAAATGCAGGTTTTGTATAACAATCCAAATGTTGTGTAAAATGTATTCCAGTCAAAATGCACATGAACAGATGTAGCCTATCTATTTGTATGTATTCTATCTTTCCAAACAAGGTCACAAACCCATATCCCCCTGAGACCCAGGTATTTTTGGCAATACTTGAATGACAGCGAAAATGTTCTTTAAAATATATTTTAATTTATTTCAATTGAATGTCCCTTATGTTAAGATAAATACTGTACAGAGCTTAGGAAAGCCAAAATGTCAAGTCTCAGGAGGATGTGAGAAAAAGATGTTATTGCATTGTCCATAAAGCAATAAATTACTTTGTATGTCATGGTGTGATTGTTTTCAGATTTCTTATTTGTGTGGGAACAGCTTCAGAAGAGGGTGGTGTTACACGCGCCTCTACACACACACACACACACACACTCACACACACACATGCACACACACATGCTCACGCTCACACACACTCACACACACACACACGCACACACACATGCACACG
>NC_083764.1:2371176-2376176 GCF_963514075.1 Conger conger | reverse complement strand
TCTTTATGGTGAGGTGGTTCAGATTGTTGTTGTCTTTATGGTGAGGTGGTTCAGATTGTTGTTGTCTTCATGGTGAGGTGGTTCAGATTGTTGTTGTCTTTATGGTGAGGTGGTTCAGATTGTTGTTGTCTTTATGGTGAGGTGGTTCAGATTGTTGTTGTCTTTATGGTGAGGTGGTTCAGATTGTTGTTGTCTTTATGGTGAGGTGGTTCAGATTGTTGTTGTCTTTATGGTGAGGTGGTTCAGATTGTTGTTGTCTTCATGGTGAGGTGGTTCAGATTGTTGTTGTCTTTATGGTGAGGTGGTTCAGATTGTTGTTGTCTTTATGGTGAGGTGGTTCAGATTGTTGTTGTCTTTATGGTGAGGTGGTTCAGATTGTTGTTGTCTTTATGGTGAGGTGGTTCAGATTGTTGTTGTCTTCATGGTGAGGTGGTTCAGATTGTTGTTGTCTTTATGGTGAGGTGGTTCAGATTGTTGTTGTCTTTATGGTGAGGTGGTTCAGATTGTTGTTGTCTTTATGGTGAGGTGGTTCAGATTGTTGTTGTCTTTATGGTGAGGTGGTTCAGATTGTTTTTGCTTTTAGGTTGTCGTTGTCTGGATTAGTGTGGGCTTCACAGTGCTGTTGTTTGGAGCGGTTGTTGGTGTTATATCACAGAGTTCCAAAAGGACTGCAGTGCTGCCAGCGCCATTTTGTGCTCTTGTCCCGGGCGTGTGCTCCACAGTTCAGCCCTCAGTCTTTCAGGATGCTAGTGCCATTTTGAGCTCTTCACAGCTCCCTGCCCTGCGTTTCTGGGTTCTCCTTCTCCTTGGGTTTATTTCAGAAAACACAGGATTACAGTCACAGACCAACCTATCTGCACTGACACTCTTCTGTACGTCATTGCGACACAAATATTAATCATCTCTCAGAATGAAGAGAAAGACAAACACCTGCTGAAAAATAAATATAAAAGCATGGTCTGCTTAAAGTGATCCTGTCATGCACTGTACCCTGCTGAACATGCACTGTACCCTGCTGAAACAAACTAACAATCTTGGTTTTCAAACAGCTGGTAACAGGTTGATCAGGTCAGACCAGACCAGCTCCCAGCTTGACATGGTTTAGCTGGTTGACCAGTTCAGACCAGACCAGCTCCCAGCTTGACATGGTTTAGCTGGTTGACCAGTTCAGACCAGCTCCCAGCTTGACATGGTTTAGCTGGTTGACCAGTTCAGACCAGACCAGCTCCCAGCTTGACATGGTTTAGCTGGTTGACCAGTTCAGACCAGACCAACTCCCAGCTTGACATGGTTTAGCTGGTTGACCAGTTCAGACCATCTCAGATCTTGACATGGTTTGACCAGCCCAAGCTATGGTTTGAAACCCCCATCTCAGACAAACTACCAGCACTAACTGGTTGACCAGCCCATACCTATCGCTAGACCAGCTCATGACCAGCTCAGTTTTCAAGCTGGATTGTATGGTGACTGGTGGTGCTTCATGTGAGGACTACACTGTGGACTGGGTCTGTGACTGGGGCCTGCGGGTTTGAGTCCATCAGGGAGTCTCTGCTGTGCCCCCGTTGAGGAGAGGCTTTCACATGTGTGCGGAGTGGAGTCGGGAGAGCATCTGCTCGCTCATGAATAATGCAGACGGCGCCATGTCGAGGGCCGTCCTTAACGCCGCTGAGTTTAGAGAACGGGGAAACGCTTTCAAAGTCAAAAGAAGCCACTGAGCATATTAAAATGCGTCCGCGAAATGCAAATACGCGAGAGAAACCCGCGACCCGGGAAACAGGCGGTAATCACACGGCCCCTTAGCTGCGGAGAAGCCCGGGAAACTTTCCAGAAGCTTCCGTCGGAGGCCCCGTGGCCTGGGTATAAACCACAGGGCAGGTGTCAATCAAAGATTTGGGTTTAAACGTTGACTCACGATTAAATCTTTTTAATAATGTTGTATTCATATTATATATATATATATATACACGTGACAGAAACTCTTGGCTCTGTTCTGTCTTTGCACCTCCACGCTGTGCACACAGGAAGTTGTGCACAGGAAGTAGTATTCATGTGGCTGAATTCTCACCCCTGAGTCTCTCCATTACATCACATTAATGGCATTTGGCAGATGCTCTTATCCAGAGTGACGTACAGTTGATTAGACTGAGCAGGAGACAATCCTCCCCTGGAGCAATGCAGGGTTAAGGGCCTTGCTCAAGGACCCAACGGCTGTGTGGATCTTATTGTGGCTACACTGGGATTAGAACCACCGACCTTGCGGGCTCCAGTCATTTACCTTAACCACTACGCTGCAGGCCGCCCGCTCTTTCCGTGTTGGGAGGAAGGTGGTAAGTCTAGCAGTGTGTCTAACGCAGTGAAATACGGAGGATCTCTGTTTCTGCTCGACTAACAAGCAGCTCCGGGCCTATCGGGATTCACACTTCGTACAGTATTTCCTAGTAGGTGTTTTGTTTACGAAGTGGCTTTCATGCCTTTCCAAACAGCTCAAAGCTCGTCACAGTGTAGCCTCCGCCTGGCTGATATGTGGCGGCCATTTTGTGTCAGAACAGTGAGCAGTGAAGTGTGAGGGGAAGATGGAGGGGATTATTTAAGTTATTGCACAGTGTGATAGCTACAGGACCAGTGAATGGAGATATCAGTGATGGACTATCCTCACTGGTACATTTGGCTATTTATTGATTTGATGCTTTTCACTTGTTGAGGAACCTATGCGCTTGTAAATTGCTTTGGATTAAAAGCATCTGCTAAATTACTACAATATCAGTAATGTGAATATACAGTAAACTGGTGGTAATACCCGTACACTCCAGTGGTACAGGCGACACTTCTCACGCAAGAGACACAAAAAAAGGTTTCATTTCACCTTCTCTCTGCCTCATACAGACCATTGTAGGATCCTGACATTTTTGGGAACTGCTTCTGAGGGCACACAACGTCCCGTCCTCAGAGCGAGGGCTTTTATCTCGCCTCCAGCTCCGCTCTCGAAGGCAGAAACAGAAGCGTTGTTTCTGTTGTTCATTCTCTCTCTCTCTCTGAAGAAGGAGAAGAAAAGCAGAAAGCCGCCTCCCGGGTGTGATGTCTGCAGTACCTGCACGCCGGTTCGAGGACCTGAAACCCACTTCCTGTGCAGGAGCCGAGGCGACGCTGAGAAACTCACACTTCTGAGGAACGTGAAACCGCTACGGGGGCGCCAGCGGGGGGGCGGGGGGTGGGGGGGGGGCGGGGGGGCCTAAGGGGGGTGGAGGGTTTGTGATGGGGGGTATGGGACTATGTAAAGATGAGTAAAGGTCTGATTGGGGAGTTATTTATATCTCAGTGGTGGTTTTCTCGGCAGGTTAGATGCACCTCCCATCACCCCGCCGAAAAGAGATGTTTTGGTTTGATTTTCTGACATAACAAGTGTCTTGGAGGTCAAAAACAGAAAATATGGAAATATTTTCAAAAAGATTATTTATTTTATTTTTATTGAATATCTCTAGTAGTGTAGGTTTCAGTGTAGTAGATCATATGGGGGGCCGGGGTTAGGAATTTAAGTCACGTAAAGCCTAAATGGTCAATTAAAGGCCCAGTTTGTGTTTGTGTTATTTATGGAGACAGTGAATAACAGTGTTCTAACAGTGAAGCGTTTTGTGGTTCCAGAGATTCTGATGCTTCTAATGGTCCTGGTGGTTCCTGAGGTTCTGATGGTCCTGGTGGTTCCTGAGGTTCCATGATGGAATGTTTGGGGAACGTTCTCCAGCCCGGCTTCCGGCCCGGTCAGATCCTCAGAAGGTTCATGACCACACTCAGGTTCATTCAGGTTGGTTCATTTGCCTGGCTGGAGTTCAGCCAACCAAGAGGACCAGAAGGTCAGCGATGGCACTTTTTGAGAGTATCTAATTGGTTCCAAATACACCAGAGAGTTCCACAAATACGCCCCCCCCCCCCCCGCTCCCCCTCCACACAGGTGAGCCGTGTGACACACTGACGTTCACCACAGGCCCCGGCCTCCTCCACCGGACCGGAACATCCATGTTCTGGAGCAGCTGAGGCAGAGTTTTCCACTCACATCCAGCCCGAGATGATCGACTGGCTCGTGGAAGATCGGTTTCCCGTTCCTTCAGCAGAATTTCGGCATTAAACTCTGTACCACTAGGCACACGACCTGTTAGCCCTGGTGTTCTGTACCACCGGGCACACGCCCTGTTAGCCCTGGTGTTCTGTACCACCGGGCACACGACCTGTTAGCCCTGGTGTTCTGTACCACTAGGCACACGACCTGTTAGCCCTGGTGTTCTGTACCACTGGGCACACGCCCTGTTAGCCCTGGTGTTCTGTACCACCGGGCACACGCCCTGTTAGCCCTGGTGTTCTGTACCACCGGGCACACGACCTGTTAGCCCTGGTGTTCTGTACCACTGGGCACACGACCTGTTAGCCCTGGTGTTCTGTACCACTGGGCACACGACCTGTTAGCCCTGGTGTTCTGTACCACTGGGCACACGACCTGTTAGCCCTGGTGTTCTGTACCACCGGGCACACGCCCTGTTAGCCCTGGTGTTCTGTACCACCGGGCACACGCCCTGTTAGCCCTGGTGTTCTGTACCACCGGGCACACGACCTGTTAGCCCTGGTGTTCTGTACCACTGGGCACACGACCTGTTAGCCCTGGTGTTCTGTACCACTGGGCACACGACCTGTTAGCCCTGGTGTTCTGTACCACTGGGCACACGCCCTGTTAGCCCTGGTGTTCTGTACCACTGGGCACACGCCCTGTTAGCCCTGGTGTTTCCGCTTGATGTACTTCATAACCAGTGACTTCACCAGTGCACATTTGGTTCCTGTTTTGTGTTTCTATTTGTTGTTCATCATGAGCTTGAGCTGGTGAACCCATGTTGAGTATGCAGCTTGGTCAACCAGCTACCAACTGTTTCATTACAAAAGATAGCTTAAGCTATTTTGAGCAGGGTGCACTTTTTTGCTATAGTAAGGGATTTGGCAGCATTACGTAAATGTGCAGA
>NC_083764.1:2358676-2361176 GCF_963514075.1 Conger conger | reverse complement strand
ACTGGGAAGAGCTGACACAAAAATATCACACCGGCGACCTCCATTTTAATTAAAGGACACGCACACGCACAATACACGCACATACACACACACACACACACACTATACACACTATACACACACACACGCACACACTATACACACGCACATGCACACACACACGCACACACTATACACACGCACATGCACACACACGCACACACACTATACACGTGCACACACACACACACACACACACTATACACACGCACATGCACACACACTCACACACTTTAACCTCCGCTGAACACTGGTGAATTATTCATGGCCACCGGTTTCAGAAACGCGTTTGGAAAAAAACGCAGCTGCACTTCTGCAGGTGTGCGAATCGCTCCAGAGAGAATCTCTCCCGGATTAATGCGCTGCTAATATGTCAATTTCTTAACCGCAGGCTAATTAGATTTTAATGAATTAATTACAGTATTTGAAAGGATGATGAAGGTTGTTCTTTCCCGGCAGAATTCCCACGGTAGTTCTTGTTACTGCAGGTAAAATCCGATAGAGGAAATATTTGGAGTTTGAAACAGCAGAAAACCTGAGGCCATTTCCTCTTGTCTCTGGAACACTGCCAAGGGCAAAAACACATCACACACTCCAATCTGAACCAAACAGGAAATTAAATGAATGAATAAATACATGCACCCAGTGAGCACTTTATTAGGTAGACCTGTACACCAGCTTGCTAATGCAAATACGTACACAGCCAATCATGTGGCAGCAACTAAATGCGTAAAAGCATGCAGACATGGTCAAGAGGTTCAGTAGTTCCTCACACCACATGTCAGATTGGGGAAGAAATGTGATCTATCTGACTTTGCGGAATGATTGTTGCTGCCAGACAGGGTGGTTTGAGTATCTCAGAAACTACTGATCTCCTGGGATTTTCATGCACAACAGTTTCTAGAGTTTGCAGAGAATGGTGCTAAAAACAAAAAAACAACCAGTGAGCAGCAGTTCTGCAGACTGTTAATGAGAGAGGTCAGAGGAGAAGGGCCAGACTGGTCAAAGCTGACGGGAAGGTGACAATAAGGCAAATAACCACACTCTGAACACACAATGCATCAAACCCCAGAAGTGGACAGTAGGAGAAGACCGATAAGTCTAAAAAATAAGTCTAATAAATACCTAATAAAGCACTCACTGAGTGTATAATTACTCTCCCACCGATACAGGACAGCTACCTGGTTACCTCGGGTCACCTGAGTTCTGTGAGAGAAGCAGACCCACTCTGACCTGGAGGTCCTGTGATGGGACGTCGGAGGTCATGTGCTGACATGGCGACCTGAGCTGAGGAAACACCACGTTCTGCAGGAACCAACAACACAACTCTGACTGTAACCTGCCATAACCAATCAGATAGCAGGATTGTTCGGTGGAAGGCAAACTCACAAACAACTTCCCTCTCCATCTGCTGGAGAGATCTGCCGCCCGGTCAGGCAGAAAATTAAAATGTTTGTGTTTCTCTTTTTTCATTCAAGGTCATCTGTGTGTGACGATGATTAATTATATTTTTAAAATGAAAAATCAGTTTTTCTCAGTTTTTTCCAGGCAGTGCTGAAGCATGACATTTACAGCTTAGCAGGACTTTACACACACACACACACACACACACACACAGATACACACTCACACACAAACAGGTACGCTAGCATCTGACATCCTGAGTGAAACACCTTCACGCTGCTATCCTTCCAAACTGTATCTTGAATATTTCATATTCAATATTTAATCGAGAAGAGGAAGATTATAAATGTTTTATAAGGTTTGTGATTTGAATAACCAACCCTGTGAAGGATTTGGTCATGTGACACACCCACTTATAAAGAGCTGTGTTTCGCTGGGCGACTGGGCAGTGGGTGGGGTAAACAACAACAGGAGACAAAAACAACAGGAAGCGGATTTCCGGCAGGAAGAGGAAGTGAAGGTCATAACCGCCCCTCCCCTCCCACGGAATGCTGGAGAGAGAGCAATGGAATGTCCAGAGCCTAACATTCCGAACGGTGTCATCCATTAACGCATCGCAGGGTCTGTTCTGTCAGTTTAAAAAAGCAGGGTGTATATTTGGGGAGGGCAAGCCTGTCAAGGCCGGTTCGGTGGAACATTACATCATTCTCAAAGACTGCGCGGACCAACCTTTGTTCTAGTTCGGTTCCTCAGTTTGTCTAGAAATATCTGTCAGATCCCACAGTTCTTACATATCTCAGTATACAGCCGGCTTACTGAGGCCTTGCACATTTATTTACGCGTTTACTCATCCTTAATTTATCCAACTCATCCTTAATTTATCCAGTGAATCCGACTGAGGTTCAAATCTCTTCCTCAGAGCCCCGGACCAATCACAGATTAGATTACAGTACAGCACAATATGAAACAGGCAACCACAAGATGTAGTATTAGGGCTGTGTTTGGTGCAGTATTGTGGGTGTTTGGTGCAGTATTGTGGGTGTTTGGTGCAGTATTG
>NC_083764.1:2266176-2348676 GCF_963514075.1 Conger conger | reverse complement strand
AGACAAATCTACAGCCCGGGACAGAACCAGAGCTTTTAAACAGAAATGGACTCTGCTCTTAGCACAGCCTTCAAGCTAAAAACAAATGTGTAAATTAAAATAATTCAGGACACGTTTACTACGGAGCCACACACGTTTCACTCCAGACGTACACCAGTCAAGGCCAGTCATACAAACGTTAGAGCACACTGTCCTGCATTAAGTAATAGACAGCATAGTGGGGAGAACAGGACATACAGCCCAGCAATGCCCATCTTCCCCTGCCACTAAAGCAGTTACAAAAGACCAACAAAAAAGGAGCAAGAGAGTCAATCAAACAATATCAAACCACACGGTTTTACAGCACCACCCCCCGGACGCTCCTGGACCCACCTTCAGGTAGTTCTTTACCCCTATGTGCTTCATGCGCTCGTAAAAACAGTTGAAATCCTCCGGCTTGGCGTTCGGGTGCTGTTGAAGAATCCCCGTCCCCAGCTTCCAAATAATCTGAGGGCGAAACGAACATCCATCTCCTGCCCCGCTGAATCTCACACAGAACGGCTGTGCACACTGACCATAATACACACACACACCCCTGGGCCCATTAATGTAGTGTGTGTGTGTGTGTGAGAGTGTATGTGTGTGTGTGTGTGTGTGTGTATGTGCAAGTATGTGTGTGTGTGAGAGAGTGTGTGTGTGTGTATGTGTGTGTGTGTGTGTGTGTATATGTGTGAGTGTGTGTGTGTGCGTGTGTGTGTGTGAGAGTGTGTGTGTGTGTATGTGCGAGTATGTGTGTGTGTGAGAGAGAGAGTGTGTGTGTGTGTGTGTGTGTGTGTGAGAGTGTATGTGTGTGTGTGAGTGTGTGTGTGTGTGTGTGTGTGTATGTGCGAGTATGTGTGTGTGTGAGAGAGAGAGTGTGTGTGTGTGTGTATGTGTGTGTATGTGTGAGTATGTGTGTGTGTGTGTGTGTGTGTGTGTGTGTGTGTATGTGTGTGTATGTGTGAGTATGTGTGTGTGTATGTGTGTGTGAGTGTGAGTGTGTGTGTGTGTGTGTGTGTGTGTGAGAGAGAGAGTGTGTGAGTGTGTGTGTGAGAGAGAGTGTGTGTGTGTGTGTGTGTGTGTGTGTGAGAGAGTATGTGTGTGTGTGTGTGTGTATGTGTATGTGTGTGTATGTGTGAGTATGTGTGTGTGAGTGTGAGTGTGAGTGTGAGTGTGTGTGTGTGTGTGTGTGTGTGTGTGTGTTAGTGTGTGTGTGTGTGTGTGTGTGTGTGTGAGAGAGTATGTGTGTGTGTGTGTGTGTGTGTGTTAGACGCACCTCGCTGGCCTGCAGCTGGCTGCTGGTGGAGGTGGTGGAGGTGATGGAGGTGATGGAGGTGTCCTCCAGGGTCTGGGTGTAGCTGCTCATGTACTGCGCTGCCTCCTGCCATCGCTGCTGCAGCATCAGGCCCTGAATCCTGCGCAGACAGAGCCGCGCGGAGCGGTGGAACCCCGTCTCCAAGCGCGTCTCTGCCCAGCACAGAGCAGCACAGAGCAGCACACAGAGCAGCACTCAGACATCAGCAGGACAACAGTGCCCACAATGCACCACAGTTTCAGATAGTCCACTACCCATCAATCATCTTTCAGTGTCGATCAATCCATCGTTCACTGGAAATGAATTATTTCAGGTCCCACGCTGTTATACTCGTCGCAATCAGTGCAGCAGAGTAACGTTACAGAATAACAATATTGGCTTTAACCTGCGATGGATATTAAACTACACTGGCTGAACTAAAACCCTCCTGTATACCCAGTCACTTGCCTGCTGTAGCGCTTGGAAGAAGCGGACCTGAATCTCACCTTTATCCCACGGTACCTTCACAGGCAGAGCCGGCCGTGCGACCCTCTCCTCTCGCTCCAGGTCATCGTCCCACAGGTCGCCCCGATGGGTCTCTCCCAGTCCCAACTCCGCATCGATGTCATCCATACCTTACCCTGGCGTCTAAAAAATAATGTAATTATTTCGATTATTTTTATTTAAAACGATGTTTTATTTTCCGCTTATTTGTTTCCTTTCAAGAGTAAGTTCAGCGAGCTAAACTCGGGTTTTCAGCTAAATGTGTAATGATATTTATGCAAACATTGTTAAACGTGCCCATGTGTCAATAGCTAGAACTCGGCAGTGTAAATAAAGCACCTCACCGTTGGCTACACCACCTAAAAAACGTTCCTTACAGCCGTTAATTTGCAAGCCACATTACATAGCCGATCAGTTATCTGAAAACCTTAACTTATAGGAAATTTGTTTCAGCAGGATCGCAAGATAGGTAGCAATACTTACCACCGCATGTTTATATTAACGTATATAGTTGGATCGAGTCTAACATGAGTTAACAATTACCAAGCTAGCCAACAGGACTATAATATAAAAGTACAACTATGTTAATGTTGATTGTTTTGTTAAACAGCTTTGAAACGAATCCAAACGTTTCTGAAGAAACTCCGCGTGTTGAGTCCAAATGGGTACTTCCGGTTAAAGTTTTTCAAAATAAAAGTACTTGGTGCTTGTTGTTAGTCAATGTGCCTGAATGAATGTATTGGCTTCTGGTAAATGTAATCGTCGCCTATTTCGATGAAAATCGTTTGCCATCATGTCACCGATTTTACACTGACATAATCCACAACATACCCTTGTTACGAAACCTCGTTTTCAAAACTCAAGTAGACGATTGAATTTATTCCAAAACACAGCAAGAAGGATCATATAATTAACTGCTTGCCTGCTTCATACACTCAAACAAAGAAAAGGTTTTATTCAAAAGAAATTAAAAATGTGGAATTGACATAGGCAATTAAAGAAAAGTCATTCCGGCCCTTGGAGTGAGACCTGCTCTATGCAGTCGATCTGGTTCTACTGACACTCTGAGAACAAGAGTCAAACCTGGGCCCTAGCAGCAAATGTGAAAAATATTTCATATAACAATAAGCAGAATCATATTCACCGTTGGAAACCAAACATCTGAACACTGCACCTTCAACTTGGAAGAACGACCGAGATACAAGATATTCACACTCCAGTTAGCACAAAGCCACCTGAAAGCTGAATGAGAACGCAACCCTCGCAACACCGGTCCCAAGTCTCCCCACAATCACTCACCATGCAAGCAGCCTTGGGACAGCAAATGATATTACGAAATGTTACATCACCCACTGGAAACACACCGACGGACAGCGCGGACATGAGCACTACTGCTGGGGCAAAAAAAAGCCACTCCTCCAGGCAGTTTAACTGCTTACATTAGCACAGATCAGTGTGTGGTAACCCGGCAGCCCAGGGCGCTGGTCACAGCACAGCGGAGTTTAAGAGACGAATGTGAGAAATCCAGGGTGCCATACATCGACAAAGATAACACTCCTCGTCCTGTGGAAAAATGAAAAGTTACAGTGCTTTAGAGAGCACTCAAGCCTCATAGAACAGGCAGCAGGTTTGTATGGAGGCTCATAGTACAGGTGGCTGGTTTCTATGGAGGTGCATGGTACAGGTGGCTGGTTTCTATGAAGGCTCATGGTACAGGTGGCTGGTTTCTATGGAGGCTCATGGTACAGGTGGCTGGTTTCTATGGAGGTGCATGGTACAGGTGGCTGGTTTCTATGAAGGCTCATGGTACAGGTGGCTGGTTTCTATGGAGGCTCATGGTACAGGTGGCTGGTTTCTATGGAGGCTCAAGGCACAGGTGGCTGGTTTCTATGGCCTGAGGTAGTGACTGACACAGGCTCACAAACACAAGGCCTGAAGACTCAAACATTCTGAGATCACAGACAAAGATTGTGTTTTCTCCATTGGCAATGTCAAACCATTGATGTTACCCATAGAAATAAAGCCAGTTAGTGCAATAATAAAAGCTTGACCAACAAGAAAATTAAAATATCTATTAAAAGCTTCACAATAGCATTTTGTACACAAAGTAAGTTTTTCGAATCAAATAGCACCTAATTTGAGACTGTGACGTTTTTGTTTTTTTTTCCGTTTTTTTTTTCTTACTGTACCGTTTGAATTTAAAATAGGTGGATTGAACGCAATTTTCACATTTTGGAGTGCCGTTTTTGCACGTCAGATATTCATTGCGCAGAGTATCGGTGCACCTTAAAATGTAATTTGCTAGAGTTCTTGCATTTCTGTAATTTGACTCCGGACGTCCACATCCTTGGGAAGATCCTGCATCCCTGCCTCGCCCGCCACAGCCTTGCGGATTTGCTGACGTGTCGGCTCGCTACGCTCATCGTGCTGGGACAGTATCCAGCCACAGCATCGACTGCCAGCATGGCTGCTGTCGTCCTGAAATTTTACCTCTTTATTCTGCTACTTCACACAACGATATCAAAATCGGCGATCGACAGGCGGTTCTCCAACTTCAAGCGATGTTCCGACGAAGAGTGCAGCAGTGAGTATCGCGCTTTAGGTTAACTTTTCTGGCAGTGCTAAACAACGTTAGCAGCAACCCAAGGAAGGGAAAAAGACGCAGGAAAACAGACCGGCATTTCCTCTGACCTGTTGGCATTTTGGAAGAATATTTATCAGCCAGAACTATTCTTGTTATTAGTTATTTACCAAGTCATACAAAACAATTAAACATTACTTGTAAAAAAAAACAAAAAAAAAAACAGGTCGAGGATGTATACTTGTTTTGGGTATGGCTATAGCTAGCTCGCTAATGTTTGAGCTGCATAGCCTTGGCTAACCCTGGGTAGCTACTGCGATGTAAGAAGATAGCAAGTCTGCTGTCCAACGTTAGCTTCACAACGTAAGTGAATTATTCTTATGTAGCTATCTAGGGACGTAAACATGGCATATTTACAGAATGTAGCCGGTTAAGTGATCTGTGTGCATTAGCTGTCTGACGTTATTTATTTAGGTAGATTTTAGGTATTTAGGTAGAGTTTTTTTTTTTTTTTGCATTATTAGCCATGCATTATAAACTAAGAACTGGGGGGCCTCATTTCACCAGATAAAGTATCTAGAGTAAGTAAAGTAGAGCTACTAGCAAAAGTTTATAGCTTTTATAATCAATATTACTATCGTTAATTTTGTGGCCCGATAAGCAAGCTGTATCTGCCAAGCTGTGTTACACACGCAGACACTTTTGAACGGCAGTGATCGCTCTGCTGGCTAACCTGCTGTGAGAACTATCGGTTATCTGCACTGCCGTAGCTACTGGTTAATCTCTGTGAAACGGTGAGCTACCGAATACCTTGATATGCTGACACGTTTAAGATAGCCACCGAAACACAATAAAGTAGCTCTCTACTATTTAGCCAACATGATGTCTATCTATTCTGATGGCCCTGAAGATCAAGCCGTAGCCTTCTTTAGATTCTTTTTTGGAAGTCTGTCGTCAACTTTACCGGTAATTAATTTTTCATCCATATTGAATGGGCGTTTTTACTTTCTAAACCAAATATTTGTGACATTATTAGTTGGCAATCAATCCTATGTCTATACAAAATATGTTGAATACAACCAAGATGGCTGACCGATTCCAAATTATCACTGGAATACCTGAGTTAAACAATTTGGCGACAGGAACTGCTTACGAGTGAAGAAGAAATCCCCGGTGCTGAAGTTATCCGTACCGATAAACAATGTCGCACACTACTTCACGGTTCAGGTGAATCGCATAGTATTCGGAATTGCAGATGTGTTCATCCTTCAAGATTGGGTGAGGACCTTTGATGAAAAGCAGATGTGGAATTCAAAGAGCATTATTGTCTGATATGTGCTTGTTTTTCCTTCTGCAGTGCTCCTCTGTCGAGGCAAGGCTGCTCAGGATTATAAGGGACCTGACTGTCGGTTCTTGAGTTTTAAAAAGGGAGAGACGATATATGTTTACTATAAACTGTCCGGAAAGCGGACTGACGCGTGGGCGGGAAGTGTAAGTATGCCCTAAAGCAAACGTGCATTGTTGTTGTACAGCTATTTAAAAAATGGTCTTGTACTACTGGGTGACAGTTATGCCCTGAATACCGGGCATGGATGTTGCTCATAAATCCTATGATGTAGGCTGTAACAATCATTTATCCAGCGCCTTTAACTGCAATACACGTTTACAAAGTGTCCTCTCTTGGTAAACTCTTTGTTTTGCATAAATCCTTTGCAGGTCGGAAGCCGATTTGGCTATTTCCCGAAGGACCTGCTGATAATCAATCATGTCTACACTGATAAAGAGCTGGAGATTGCTGCTGAGGTAATTGTCATTCCACTGTTGACTCATGCTTTTGTTACTTCTGTTAACTTCAGAAATTCGTAGTGGAGGATAATTTGTGAGAGGGAATGGGAGGATCTTTCTTTGAGCTGCTGCACGTGACTCTGTTCCAAGGAGCACATAGGAAGTGGAGGGATTGGAGTGTGTCAACACAGGAAATTCGCAATGGTGGCTGTTTGTAAATTTCAGGCAACTATAATACTGTACTGTGGCATGCACCTTTTAATAAGTAAAAAAAAAAAAAAAATCATACTTGTTAAACTTGATTCTTTTGTACAATCAATAATGGCCATTTCTCCGTTTTAGGAAACGGACTTTGTGTGCTTCGATACCGGGTTAGACAAATTCGACAATTACGACCTCGATGCTTTACTCAGCTCCTCTGAGGCCACGGACGCCGAGGAGGCGACGCGGGAAAATGGCGAAAAAGACAATAATGGTGCCATTGAGGATTCTGGCAGGGAAGTCGAGGCGGAGGAAGTGGGCGAGGACCGAGAACCGGAGTCGACTGACTCCTCTCCACTGCCCTCTGAAGAACAGCCCAAAAACGGGGACACAAAGCCGCAGGAATCTGATGCGCCGGGAGATCTAAAGGATGACCTGATTGTAGATCAGCAAGCGGGTGAAAATCTAAAAGATGACCTGATTGTAGATCAGCAAGCGGGTAAAAATCTAAAAGATGACCTGATTGTAGATCAGCAAGCGGGTAAAAATCTAAAAGATGACCTGATTGTAGATCAGCAAGCGGGTAAAAATCTAAAAGATGACCTGATTGTAGATCATCAAGCGGGTGAAAATCTAAAAGATGACCTGATTGTAGATCAGCAAGCGGGTAAAAATCTAAAAGATGACCTGATTGTAGATCATCAAGCGGGTGAAAATCTAAAAGATGACCTGATTGTAGATCATCAAGCGGGTGAAAATCTAAAAGATGACCTGATTGTAGATCAGCGAGCGGAGAGCACTGCAGAGACACTCGACGAGCCGAAGGACGAAGACGGGGAAAACACAGAGCACGTTTCGGAGAGGCAAAAATCCCCCGCCCTGAAAACGAAGATTGGCTCGACCTTCGACGCAGTCACCTCGGACGATGAAGACACGTGGCGGGTGACCCCTTACTATGAGGAGGACGAGGAGCAGGAGGAAGAGAAGAGCAAGGAGGCGGGAGACCCGCCAGGCAGGCGTGAGCGTGAGGACGGCGCCAGGAGACCGCTGATCTCTTTCACCAAGGAGGAGCCTGGGCTGGGGTCAGAACCCACTCCTCCGGGGGAGGAACCGGCGGAGAGACAGGAGGAACCGGCGGAGAGACGGGAGGAACCGGCGGAGAGACGGGAGGAAGCCAAAGAAAAAGGGGGCATCTGGTCATCCCTCGGGGACACCGTTTTCAAAATTGTCAGCGGGGGCGAACGGACCGAGGATATGAGCAGCTCTGAGGAAGAGGACGAAGAGGATGTTGAAAAGGAAATGGAACCAGAACCGGAGAAGAACATCAATGAGGAATTTGATTCTGTGGACCTTTCGTCCTCCGACCCTCATGGAGAGACAGAGGACATGGCACGTTCCCCCCCAAAAAATATTTTTGATGAACCTGCGGAAGTGAATATTGAGGAATCTGCCTCTGATGTGCCTAATGCCGGTTCAAGCACACCGGAAGAGGGAATTCTGTCTGACGAGGCTGCACCAGAGGTAGATGAGGAAGGTGACTTGACTTCTAGCCAACCGGACTCTTCAGCACTTTCCCCAGATGAAGAATCAATATCCCCAGATGAAGGCGAGCCTGACCCTCAGATAGTGCCCAAGGAGTCCCCTGAAACATTCCCAGCTGGTGAAGAACTCCCAGCTGGTGAAGAACTCCCAGCTGATGAAGAACTCCCAGCTGATGAAGAACCCCGAGAGCCTGAACATGAGAATGTTAAACTTGAAACCCATGCACAATTGGACAGAACTTCTCAGGAACGTCACAGTGAACAAAAGCCAGAGGCGTCCGTAGGAGACGTTTCACCTGAGGACGAACAGAGTGGAAAGTCTGTGTTAAAAAATTTGAATCCATCAGCAAGTGGAGACGAGAACACCGGGACAGACACAGAGACGGAGAAACGAGTCCACCGTGCCAAAAAAGAGATCAAACATCTGTTGGAGGACACGCTGAAGATGGAGAACATTGGCACGCTGAAGATGGAGAACATTGAACCTCATCCTGACAAAGAGGAGGAGGAGGAGGAGGAGGAGGAGGAATTGGAAGAACACGGGGAGGGTGAAGAGGAGCTGTTAGAAGATGAGAATGCTGCACTGTCCACCGCAGAACATTTAGATGCCGAAGAGGAGGTCTCGCATGGAGAGGAAGATGGCGAGGAGCTTGGCCCTGAAGAAACGGAACCGGATACCGAATCGGAGAAATCCGAGAAGCCCGAGGCAACAAGCGACACCCGTGAAACTGAAGAAGAACCGTCGACCGAGGAAGACCTGCCTGACGACTCTCGCCCGCCCCCCCCGGGGGAGAAGGGGCCCGGCGGCACGGAGGTGCAGTACAGCGAGGATGTGCGGCGTCTCACCATCCTGAGGAGCCACTTCGAGGACGAGGACATGCAGCGCTTCCGCCGGCACCTGGGCCTGCAGCAGCTGCTGCGCGTGGAGGCCCTGTTCGCCGCGCTGGACGAGGAGCTGCGGGTGGCCCGGCGGGCGCAGGCCGACTCCAGCCAGGACGTGGAGACGGCCCTGGAGGGCATCCTGGAGGCCTCGGAGAACGCCATCCTGGACGAGATCGAGAGGATGCTGGACGAGCGGGGGGTAGTCCGCGCGCACCTGCAGCAGCCGGACGTCGAGATGTTCGACGAGGAGGCGACGATCTTGGACGACTTCCAGGACCTGGCTTTCAGCCTGCGGAAGAAGTACTCCGCCGCCAGTGACAGCGAGCCGCTCTCCTCGGGGAATCAGGGCCACACGGACGAAGGTAATGAAGAAACATGATTTCAATGATCTTTGTTTAGGTTTGCCCTTTGAGACACAAAGCCAGTATGTTACAAATGTTTAATTCCATTCACTCGGGTTTGAAATGTTAGTTTAAGTTTAAGTTGCAGATTTTTTCTCGCTGCATCCACAGTTGCTTAGTGCCTATTCACCCTTTATCATTACTAACAAACTGTGTTGTGACTGAAATGTAATCAGGTGATAAGGTTAACGCTGAATGTTCAATGCTACAGACGGGGGTCATCCTGAGGTTGCAGAGGACACACCAGAGAATCTTACGGCCGAGGATCTCACGGCCGAGGATCTCACGGCCGAGGATCTTACGGCCGAGGATCTTACCGCTGAGAATCTTACCGCTGAGAACCTCACCACTGAGAATCTTGCAGCTGACAACCTTACGGTTGAGAACCTTACCACTGAGAACCTCACCACTGAGAATCTTGCAGCTGACAACCTTACGGTTGAGAACCTTACCACTGAGAATCTTGCAGCTGACAACCTTACGGTTGAGAACCTTACCGCTGAGCATCTTACGGCTGAGAATGGTGCAGAAGCGGTCGAGTACAAGGCGGAGCACGTTAACGAGCCGCTGGAAAGCCCTCTTGACAGTTCCTTGCACACACCGGACATAGGCTTTAAAGAGGACGGAGGCCGCTTCAACAAAAATAAAGAAAACCAAGGGATTTATAAAGACACAGAAGAGATCCAGAAAGGCCCCCAAGCCATTTTGGATAATCCGCTGGACATGGGCTTTCATTTTGAGGGGGAGAGTCCATCATCGGGTATGTGATTTCAAGTTTTATATTTGTATTCTCCTTTAATGTGGAGACGTAGTTTAAGTTTTAAATGTAGTTTTAGTTGACGACACGCAACACCTGTTGTGACCTCTTTAAACTGTATCGGCAGGATCTCTGGATTCCACAAGCGTTTCTGATTACCCTGAAGAGGAGCCGGAGGAGCCGCCCTCTTTGTCCATTCTGTCAGAGATGGGTGGCCTTCTCCTCCTGGCGCAGGAGTGCTGCGGAGTTTACACAGACATGGTGAGACTTCTGCTCTAACATGCTATGCATGAGGGTTGCACAATTACATTTGTACATATAGCCTATTTTTATGTCTCCTACAATGTGATATTTTTTCTCGCTAATATAATTTATTGGCATGTATGAAGCTGCAGTGTTGTTACCAAGTCATAATGTTTTTTTGTTTTTGTTGTAATGTTACATATATAACTAAGGTAGTTGCAGAAATGTAGCCTTAATGTAATGTAACACATCTTCAACTAGGTGTGGAGTGCAGTCATTTTTTGTTGTCAGATTGTCACGTGCAGCTTAGAGATGGGTTGCATGGTGCGCATGCACCAAAACAAGATCATCTTCAACTCAGGAGAATTGAAAAGCTGCACTATTTGCACATACAGGACTAGTCACAGTGTCCACTTGCTTTAACTCAAGTAGAAAACACTTCAGTTCCTTATTTGAACACCATATGGTAGATGGGCTACCTTTTCAGAAGGGGAAGGCCCAGATACCGCCTTTGTTTGTGCTGCTCTCATAATGTGTGGCAGTTAGGTGGGCTCATTGCTTCTGTTGATAATAGCTGATGTTATCAGCATCTTCAGTAGATAAGAGTTGTCTTATCTGCCAATGAGCTGGCAGATAAGACCGTTTTGGCAGCTGCAATTGGCTGGAATTACCTGCCAGTCTTCAGCCGATAAGAGAACTTGCGTGTGATTGATTTGATTGAGCTTTTATGCACCATGAGACATTATGTATATGTCAATGCATTGTCCAATCTGAAATTCAGTTTCTAAATTGGAGGGCTCTGTGTTGACATACGGCAGCCACACATCAGAGGAATTGAGGTAGGATGTTGACTCTTCATTCGATCTTTAATCAATTGGCTGAATCGGCATCCAAATTCTTAAGAAAAAAAAAATCTGTGAACAACATTTTTAATTAACGAAGTAATGGGAGTGAAGATAATTAATATGTAGTAAAGGATTCTGCATGACAATTACGGTTTTTCTGCAGATCTCTCTACAAACTAGAGACATGGCATAATGTAATCTCAAATTCGTTTTAATGCATTGCACACCTCGTATAATTGTGAAACTCTTAAGGCAACCAGATTGTAATGTGCATATAATGAAGCCTGCTGGATTACTGTTACCTGATGCATTACGAGCCTGCACATTGTTTACTCCTGTCGATGGCCAATCCCGTTTGCTGAATCACATATTTCAATTTAATTGCTGCTTGAAGCGGGGTTTTTTTGCACTCTGACGATAATGTGTCGCACAGCGATGGTTTAATGTTATCGAACTATATAGGAACTGAGGCTTTTTAACAAAGTTTTATTTCGGACGTGTAATGAAATGTTGACGCAACGTGATGGATATTTACGTCAGGCGCAGATGGTGTGGTAACTTTACGTCAGACGCAGATATTGTGGTAACCTTCCGCGTTTCCGTTGTGCATATTTCTGTAATATAGTCTGCTGTTTTGTCAACTGTCTGGTGAAGATAAAACCAGCCACTCTGGAACGCCAGAATGTACTAGAAATGCAGAACTACAGGACGGTAACAAAATAGCTGGCAAATAGAGAGAGAAAGGGGGGGGTGGGGTGCTTGCTGTCAACACGGCGAAAGGTTAGCGTTCACCGCGCATGCGTATTATCATTGCCGACGTGTTCTTACCGGAGGCTGAAGTTCACTTGCTTAGCTACGGACAGAAGGGGGAAGCCGGATATCTGACGTCTGCTCGTTTTATTAAAAAAATATTTAGAGTGACAGTTGCGCTTTTGTTCATATTGTAAAAGTATGAATGTTTATAATTTGGTTCCGCTCTCTACATGAACCTTAATCTCACTTTTCGAGGCCTCAAAGGTTGAGCCGTTCTTACTGTTGGAAGGTAGGCTAGCTGGCTAGGTGAGGTGGCTAGCTTTCTAGCTGCTAATATTAGCTAACTGACATTAAGTGCATTTCAGTGGAAGTGGTTCTGAATTTCAGGCCGTTGATATGCACGCTACCCCAATGGACTGATGACTTACTACCGGATTTGAAGAAAAACGTCTGCTTGCTAGCGAGGGTGTATATTTGCTAGCGGGTTAACGTAACGGTTTAGCGGCGTGATGGATTCTGAAGAAGCGATCCCCTCTTTCGCCCCGGCACTCAACGATGCGACTGCATTTTACGTCTTATTCATCAAGGCTATCGGCGATGTAAGCGGCTTGTTTCCTTTTTCTTGTGTTGGCTACTTTTAGCTTTAAGCTGTTCCGTGTGCAGCCAGCTGGTTGCGTTTGCTCGCTAGTGAGTTGACATGCTACCAGCTAAAATTGATAACGTTAGCTACCTTGTTGGCAATAACTTACGTCATTTGAACCTAACCTTAGGTTACCTTATGTTTGAGGTTGCTTTTGTTTTTGTTTCCGTTGTGTTGTGCGCCGTGTCTCAGTTACAATACAACAATATATACAGCATAATATCAGCACAATGACTAATACTGGCTGCTTGGAGCCCTTGCTTAACCTAATCTGAAAGCTTGTTTTCTTGTTTAGAAGCCTAAGCTGGGTGGAAGTGCATAGTTCACGGACAGAAATTGTTTTGGACCCATAGTCGAAACGTACTTCCTGAGGAATTTCCACGTTCTCATTTCAACACACAAGCATATAAATACTTATACTTAGTTTATGTTGCTGCTTTGCTCAACCTGTTGTTGTGACTAATTCCCGATTAAGCCTAGCTCCTTTGCTTTCGCTTTCTCTGACTAAGGTGGTCAGTAGGGACTGCAGGCGCGCTGGGCTGTGCTGTTGATTGTCTTCAGCTAAATCTAGGTTAGCTAGGTGTTTACGGGATGATAATATCTTCTGTGTTGTGTATTTGTGTGCTGGGAACTCGTTCTTTCAAGTCTATAGTTCAGGTCAAAGTCATGGAAGGCTTTTGTTTGCGGGGCAGCAGCGGTGCGGTGTGGTGTATTGAAGGCCAGTCTCCGTGTTGAATTACAGTATCTCCTGCTCATTATTGAATTTGCTTGATGGCTCGCTAAAATACGTTTTTATGTTTGGAATGTCTAGTTAGCAGTAAGGGAAGTGGTATTCTGCAATGAAGCATTCGGTATTAAGTACTCTTGGAAAAACTGCACATTAAGGAGTTATTTGGTTCCTGATTCTGTATTGTTTCTCATGCCATAGTGGGCGTGTTGTTATATTAAGCAAAGTAAAACGGTAACCGGGCCAAATGCAGGCGGGAAATGAAAGTAATCAAAGTAAATGAAAGGCTGCCAGACTGCGATTAAAATGTGGAATTGTTCCTGTTTTCTCCCGTGAGACACTAGTGTTTGTGGAGAGGCGGGGGCTGGATCCCAAAGCACACTGAAATTTCACCTTTGGTTCATGATGAAATCTAAAACACAATGAGGATCTTTGTTGTGGTTGGTCTCAGCCCTGCTGCTGTGTTGTGATTGGTCTCGGCCCTGCCCCGGTGTTGTGACCTGTGTTGTGATTGGTCTCGGCCCTGCCCCGGTGTTGTGACCTGTGTTGTGATTGGTCTCGGCCCTGCCCCGGTGTTGTGACCTGTGTTGTGATTGGTCTCGGCCCTGCCCCGGTGTTGTGACCTGTGTTGTGATTGGTCTCGGCCCTGCCCCGGTGTTGTGACCTGTGTTGTGATTGGTCTCGGCCCTGCCCCGGTGTTGTGACCTGTGTTGTGATTGGTCTCGGCCCTGCCCCGGTGTTGTGACCTGTGTTGTGATTGGTCTCAGCTCATCGCGGCGCTCCCGGAGGACTGGCAGCCCGGCCCCACGTTCCGGGGCGTTCCCTGGAGAGCCGTGGCCAGCACCGCGGCCGTGGGCATCGTCACCGTCATCGCCTTCCTGTGGAGGAGCGTCCTCGCGGTGAGCTCTCTCCTGTACAACTACAACTACAGCCACAACTACAACTACAACCACAACTACAACCATAACCGCAACTACAACTACAACTACAAGCATAACCACAACTACAACTACAACCATAACTGCAACCGCAGCTACAACCATAACTGCAACCATCACTATAATCACAACCATAACTATGTGGGCATCCACACCAAGAACTAATAACTATTGTTATGGTTATCTTTCTTGTTGTGGACAGGCCTTAGCAGTGCCTTTTTAGCTTTTTATCTTCAGCTATGATTATTATTAGTGCAGTGCCAGGACACCATTATCTAGAGTCAGTCTAGCAGACATGAAGCACAGCCCCCAGGCCCCAGGCCCCAGGCCCCAGCCCCAGCCCCAGCCCCAGCCCCAGCCCCAGCCCCAGCCCCAGCCCCAGCCCCCAGCCCCCAGCCCCCAGCCCCCAGCCCCCAGCCACAGCCACAGCCACAGCCCATGGGACACGAGCATTAAGATAGACAGTCAGTGCTGTAACATAGTGTAACCATGGTGACTGTGCACAGTGTCTACCTGTGGCCTACCTGCCGTTTATACATTTGTTTTTCTTTGTCTCTCATTCTCCAGGTCAGAAGCAAGACCTATCTGTGTAAGTTTTGTATATAACTTACTTGAGCAAATTATTTCACTCTTTAACATGATGTAGCAGCCTGCTTTCTGCATTCACATTTTCGGTGTGAGTGTATTCTGGAGTCATAGTATTGGTGTGAGTGTGTTTTTGTGGCTGTGGTCTGGAGTCATAGTATTGGTGTGAGTGTGTTTTGGTGGCTGTGTTCTGGAGTTGTGTTTGGGGTGTGTGTGTGTGTGTTTTGATGGCTGTGTTCTGGAGTTGTGTTTCGGGTGTGAGTGTGTTTTGGTGGCTCTTGACGGTTTTGTTTTTTCTCTGCATCAGTGACAGAAAAGCAGCTTGCTCTGAGAATAACGCAGCTCTGTGATGAGAAGTCTGATGCGCTCACCAAAATCTCCCAGCTCAAGGAGAAGGTACGTTTTCACGTGTGCACACGTGTGCATGTGAGAGTCTGTGCGCGCGTGAGAGTCTGTGCGTGCGTGTGAGTCTGTGCATGCGCGGGAGAGTCTGTGCGTGCGTGCGAGTCTGTGCGTGCGTGTGAGTCTGTGCGCGTGTGTGAGTCTGTGCGCGTGTGTGAGTCTGTGCGCGTGTGTGAGTCTGTGCGCGTGTGTGAGTCTGTGCGCGTGTGTGAGAGTATGCGCGTGTGAGTCTGTGCATGCGCGGGAGAGTCTGTGCGCGTGTGTGAGTCTGTGCGCGTGTGTGAGTCTGTGCATGCGCGGGAGAGTCTGTGCGCGTGTGTGAGAGTATGCGCGTGTGCGAGTCTGTGCGTGCGTGTGAGTCTGTGCATGCGCGGGAGAGTCTGTGCCCGTGTGTGAGTCTGTGCGCGTGCGGGAGAGTCTGTGCGTGCGTGTGAGTCTGTGCGTGCGTGTGAGTCTGTGCGTGCGTGTGAGTCTGTGCGTGCGCGGGAGAGTCTGTGCAAGCGCGGGAGAGTCTGTGCGCGCGTGTGAGTCTGTGCGTGCGTGTGAGTCTGTGCGTGCGTGTGAGTCTGTGCGTGCGTGTGAGTCTGTGCGTGCGTGTGAGTCTGTGCGTGCGTGTGAGTCTGTGCGTGCGTGTGAGTCTGTGCGTGCGTGTGAGTCTGTGCGTGCGTGTGAGTCTGTGCGTGCGTGTGAGTCTGTGCGCGTGTGTGAGTCTGTGCGCGTGCGGGAGAGTCTGTGCCCGTGTGTGAGTCTGTGCGCGTGTGTGAGTCTGTGCGTGCGCGGGAGAGTCTGTGCCCGTGTGTGAGTCTGTGCGCGTGCGGGAGAGTCTGTGCCCGTGTGTGAGTCTGTGCGCGTGTGTGAGTCTGTGCGTGCGCGGGAGAGTCTGTGCCCGTGTGTGAGTCTGTGCGCGTGCGGGAGAGTCTGTGCCCGTGTGTGAGTCTGTGCGCGTGTGTGAGTCTGTGCGCGTGCGGGAGAGTCTGTGCATGCGCGGGAGAGTCTGTGTGCGTGAGTCAGGCACACCCTGTTAATCTCTAATGTGTGTTGTTGTGTTTCAGATCGTGGCGAGTGAAGCTCTTTTAAAGGAGTCAGAAAAGTGCGCCAGCTCCACTGAGCTCGAGAACGCAGAACTGAAGGTGAGGTTCTGGTGTGAGACCAGTCCTGTAGGACCCGGTCTGTTCTTACGACCCGGTCTGTTCATACGACCCGGTCTGTTCGTACTCAGGGAAATTATCCAATTAACCTAAGGATCCTGCTTTGTGAGTTTGGACTGGAACTGTGCAGAGATGACCCTGTGTCTGTTTCCTGTCCCCATAATCAGAGATCCTCTCTGTGCAGAGATGACCCTGCGTCTGTTTCCTGTCCCCATAATCAGAGATCCTCTCTGTGCAGAGATGACCCTGCGTCTGTTTCCTGTTCTCTGTCAGGAGTCCTGTGAGCGTCTGCAGCAGAGGAGTGAGCAGAGCCGGGTGCAGCTGCAGAGTCTGCGGGGCGAGATGGAGGCTGAGAGGAGGAGGAACCAGGAGCAGAGCGCCCAGGTGAGACCGGCACAGCGCCCCCTGCTGCTACTGCAGCGCCCCCTGCTGTTACTGCAGCTGTTACTGCAGCGCCCCCTGCTGTTACTGCAGCGCACGCGCTCAATTACCAGGGCTTTTACACATCACACACACAGAACTAAAATTGATGTTTGCAGGGAAAGGACCTGAAACTTTTGTTGCAGACATTGACAAACATAAAAACATTTTTCTGTTCTGGACAGATCTCAAAGACGGAAAAAGAAATGGAAAAGCTGAAACATATCGTGAAAGGCAACAAGGACGAACTTTCAAAGGTATGTTATTGTTATTATGGATTTCATAGCTTGGCAGAAGCCATTATTTCGGGGGTTGATGGAGTCTGCTTGTTATGTGGAGTTTTATAACCTCTGATTGGTGGTTACCTTTGATGTGTGCTGGTTTGAGCTGAATGAGCCGGCTGTCGTTTGGCTGTCGGTTGTGTTGGCGGTTGGGTTGCCATGGTACCCTTCTCCCCGCAGGTGCAGCTGCTGATGGACGAGGCGCGGCTGAGGGAGGAGGCGCTGAAGGCCCAGGTCACCTCCTTCCAGAAGGAGAACTCCGCTCTGAAGGAGAAGAAGAAAAACGTAAGAAACTCACAGCGTGCTTTTGGGCTCCGGGAGGAACTCCCAGCACCTTGAAAAGCTGTTGAATTTCACGTTAAAAGCGCAGGAAGAACCTGCTCTCACCTCCTGTTTCTCTGGGCTGCAGCTCCTGCGGGAGGCGCGGGACTGGGAGGAGCGGCACAGGGAGCTGAGCGAGAAGATCAAAGTGCTGCAGAGGTCCCAGCAGGAGCTGGGGGACGTCCTGGAGCGCAAGGAGAACGAGATCGAGGCGAGCGCTCTTATTATGAAGGATGTGGGGCTAGTGACAGGCTTTATGGGTTTATATGGCTGCGCTCTTATTATGAAGGATGTGGGGCTAGTGACAGGCTTTATGGGTTTATATGGCTGTGCTCTTATTATGAAGGATGTGGGGCTAGTGACAGGCTTTATGGGTTTATATGGCTGTCTTATATGTGTGTATTTATGCGTGTGTGTGTGCGTGTGCGTGTGTGTGCAGGTGCTTTCGGACTGCATCACGGAGCTCAGACAGCTGGAGGCGTGCGATGGCACTGAGCTGCACAGAGGGGGCGCTGCAGGGCTGGCTAACGGGGAGACCGCAGGTGAGTGCACTGTGTGTGTGTGAGTGCAGCGTGAGAGTGTGAGAGTGTGTGAGTGAGTGTGTGTGAGTGCAGCGTGAGAGTGTGTGTGCAGCGTGAGTGTGTGTGAGTGTGTGTTTTAATGAGCTCTTTGTCCTCTGGTCTCAGAGAAGAAAAGCGAGGCGATGAAGGCGAGGATTAAGCAGATGCTGGACGTCTCTCGGGTGAGTCCTCCCCGCGGTCTGACTTTGTTGCCATGGCACTGTGAGCCAGTGTGGGGTCAGGGGTCAGGGGTCATGTGACCTGCCTGCACGGGTGAATGACTGACGCTTCGTTTTTGGCCACAGGTGAAGACCACGCTCTCCATCGTAGAGGAAGAGAGGAACCGTTACCTCGAGAAGCTTCTCGCAGAGGAGAAAGAGAGACACAACCTGGAAGGTATGAGAGAGAGAGAGAGAGAGAGAGAGAGAGGGAGAGGGAGAGGGAGAGAGAGAGAGAGAGAGAGAGAGAGAGAGAGAGACTCCCTCTTTCAGAACATGACCATTCCCTAGACTTAGGGCTGTGAAACTATCGTCCTAGAGGTCTGGTCTGCATGCTGGTGTTTGTTCCAACCAGTTACCTTAGTTTTAGTTTTCTGACGGCTCGTTAAACTACACTGGTTCACTCCTGTACTTGAGCGCAGTAAAGTCTTTAGGATACACCTGCAGTCTGTGGCTGTAGCCGGTGAATATACACAAATGCCAGACCCAGATAGGATTGAGCCAATTAAGTAATTAAGAGCAGAAGTGTGTTGGTTGGTGAATGTACTGAGTGATGTGTTGGTTGGTGAATGGACTGAGTGATGTGTTGGTTGGTGAATGGACTGAGTGATGTGTTGGTTGGTGAATGGACTGAGTTGATGTGTTGGTTGGTGAATGGACTGGGTGATGTGTTGGTTGGTGAATGGACTGAGTGATGTGTTGGTTGGTGAATGGACTGAGTGATGTGTTGGTTGGTGAATAGACTGGGTGATGTGTTGGTTGGTGAATAGACTGGGTGATGTGTTGGTTGGTGAATGGACTGAGTGATGTGTTGGTTGGTGAATGTACTGAGTGAATGGACTGAGTGATGTGTTGGTTGGTGAATGGACTGAGTGATGTGTTGGTTGGTGAATGTACTGAGTGAATGGACTGAGTGATGTGTTGGTTGGTGAATGGACTGAGTGATGTGTTGGTTGGTGAATGGACTGAGTGATGTGTTGGTTGGTGAATGGACTGAGTGAATGGACTGAGTGATGTGTTGGTTGGTGAATGGACTGAGTGATGTATTGGTTGGTGAATGGACTGGGTGATGTGTTGGTTGGTGAATAGACTGGGTGATGTGTTGGTTGGTGAATGGACTGAGTGATGTGTTGGTTGGTGAATGGACTGAGTTGATGTGTTGGTTGGTGAATGGACTGAGTGAATGGACTGAGTGATGTGTTGGTTGGTGAATGGACTGAGTTGATGTGTTGGTTGGTGAATGGACTGAGTGAATGGACTGAGTGATGTGTTGGTTGGTGAATGGACTGAGTTGATGTGTTGGTTGGTGAATGGACTGAGTGATGTGTTGGTTGGTGAATAGACTGGGTGATGTGTTGGTTGGTGAATGGACTGAGTGATGTGTTGTAGGACAGGCCTGTTGCTCAGTTTGGGGAGCAGGGTGGATGTCTGTCCCCCGTGACGGTGCCTCTCGCCCCGCAGAGCGGATCCAGGCCCTGGAACACGAGAGAGCGGCCCTGCAGGGGGAGCAGGCCCGGCTGCAGGGCCAGTTCCACACCATCCAGCAGAAGCTGGAGATCATGAACGAGCTGTACCAGCAGAAGGAGAACGCCCTGCAGCAGTGAGTGTGTGGCCTGGGGGCCCAGAGCCCGGTGTGGGGGTGTGGGGGTGTGACTGTGTGCTGGGCGGTGTGGGGGTGTGACTGTGCTGGGCGGTGTGGGGGTGTGACTGTGCTGGGCGGTGTGGGGGTGTGGGGGTGTGACTCTGTGCTGGGCGGTGTGGGGGTGTGACTGTGCTGGGCGGTGTGGGGGTGTGACTGTGCTGGGCGGTGTGGGGGTGTGGGGGTGTGACTCTGTGCTGGGCGGTGTGGGGGTGTGACTGTGCTGGGCGGTGTGGGGGTGTGACTGTGCTGGGCGGTGTGGGGGTGTGGGGGTGTGACTCTGTGCTGGGCGGTGTGGGGGTGTGACTGTGCTGGGCGGTGTGGGGGTGTGACTGTGCTGCGCGGTGTGGGGGTGTGACTGTGTGCTGGGCGGTGTGGGGGTGTGACTGTGCTGGGCGGTGTGGGGGTGTGACTGTGCTGCGCGGTGTGGGGGTGTGACTGTGTGCTGGGCGGTGTGGGGGTGTGACTGTGCTGGGCAGTGTGGGGGTGTGACTGTGCTGGGCAGTGTGGGGGTGTGACTGTGCTGAGCGGTGTGGGGGTGTGACTCTGTGCTGGGCGGTGTGGGGGTGTGACTGTGCTGGGCAGTGTGGGGGTGTGACTGTGCTGGGCAGTGTGGGGGTGTGACTGTGCTGGGCGGTGTGGGGGTGTGACTGTGTGCTGGGCGGTGTGGGGGTGTGACTGTGCTGGGCAGTGTGGGGGTGTGACTGTGCTGAGCGGTGTGGGGGTGTGACTCTGTGCTGGGCAGTGTGGGGGTGTGACTGTGCTGAGCGGTGTGGGGGTGTGACTGTGCTGGGCAGTGTGGGGGTGTGACTGTGCTGAGCGGTGTGGGGGTGTGACTCTGTGCTGGGCGGTGTGGGGGTGTGACTGTGCTGGGCGGTGTGGGGGTGTGACTCTGTGCTGGGCGGTGTGGGGGTGTGACTGTGCTGGGCAGTGTGGGGGTGTGACTGTGTGCTGCGCGGTGTGGGGGTGTGACTGTGCTGGGCAGTGTGGGGGTGTGACTGTGCTGGGCAGTGTGGGGGTGTGACTGTGCTGGGCGGTGTGGGGGTGTGACTGTGCTGGGCAGTGTGGGGGTGTGACTGTGTGCTGGGCGGTGTGGGGGTGTGACTGTGCTGGGCGGTGTGGGGGTGTGACTGTGCTGGGCGGTGTGGGGGTGTGACTGTGCTGGGCGGTGTGGGGGTGTGGGGGTGTGACTGTGTGCTGGGCGGTGTGGGGGTGTGACTGTGCTGGGCGGTGTGGGGGTGTGACTGTGCTGGGCAGTGTGGGGGTGTGACTGTGTGCTGGGCGGTGTGGGGGTGTGACTGTGCTGGGCGATGTGGGGGTGTGACTGTGCTGGGCAGTGTGGGGGTGTGACTGTGCTGGGCAGTGTGGGGGTGTGACTGTGTGCTGCGCGGTGTGGGGGTGTGACTGTGCTGGGCAGTGTGGGGGTGTGACTGTGCTGGGCGGTGTGGGGGTGTGACTCTGTGCTGGGTGGTGTGGGGGTATGACTCTGTGCTGGGCGGTGTGGGGGGTATGACTCTGACAGATGGGGTCTGTGAGGGTGTGACTCTTGACAGATGGGGTCTGTGGGGGTGTGAGGCTGACAGATGGGGTCTGTGGGGGTCTGACTCTGACAGACAGGGTGTCTGTGCATGTGATGCTGATGGAGGCGGGCTCTGTGCGTTACAGGAAGCTGACGCAGGAGGAGTTTGAGCGGCGGCAGAAGGAGACGCGGCTGACGGAGGTGGACGGGAAGGCCCTGCGTGCGGAGGAGGAGCTCCGGGCCTACAAGGTCCGCATCCAGGAGATCGAGGAGGAGCTGCAGAAAACCGAGCGCTCCTACAAGACCCAGGTGAGCGCTGACCCCGCTAACACACCGCCCCACTAACGCACCGCCCCGCTAACGCCCCGCCCCGCTAACGCCCCGCTTACGCCCCGCCCCGCTTACGCCCCGCCCCGCTAACGCACCGCCCCGCAAACGCACCGCCCCGCTAACGCACCGCCCCCCTAACGCCCCGCCCCCCTAACGCCCCGCCCCGCTAACGTCCCGCCCCGCTAACCGGAGTACCAACACTGCTAACAATGCTAACACAGCACCTCGCTAACCAGAGTACCAACACTGCTAACACTGCTAACAGACCACCTCACTAGAGTACTAATACCGCTAACACTGCTAACACACCACCTCGCTAACGCACCACTCCACTAACCAGAGTGCCAACACTGCTAACGCACCACCTCTCTACCTCGCTTTTTCAGTCATTAATTCTCCTCTTTCTGTCTCCTCAGATTGCATCTCATGAAAAGAAGGCTCATGAGAACTGGGTAAGAGGAAAATGGCCGTTTCTTACAAAAGTAACAGCACTGTGTTCTAGAGAGGAGAGGAATTAATCTTTCTCTCTCTCTATCCCTCTCTCCGCAGCTTAATGCCCGTTCAGCAGAGAGAGCTCTGGTGGAGGAGAAGAGAGAGACGGCTAACCTCCGGCAGAAGTGAGTCTGACCCCTGACCCCGCTCTGACCCCGCTCTGACCCCGCTCTGACCCCGCTCTGACCCCGCTGTGACCCCGCTGTGACCCCGCTGTGACCCCGCTGTGCTGTGTGGTTCTCAGGCTGGTGGAGGTGAGCGATAAGCTGGTGGAGTTCCAGAGGCCGCTCTTCAAGCCCACGCCGGGACGCCCCGACCCCCAGATCCTGCCCATGCGCAGGGGAGGTCAGTCCTGCGGCTCCCCCAAACACAGCCCCTAAACACAGCCCCACGATGCCCCCAAACACAGCCCCTAAACACAGCCCCACGATGCCCCTAAACACAGCCCCACACGGTCCTGACTACTGCACGCAACACAACATGCTTTCATGATGTAAAGGGGAGTCAGACCCCAAACATGATATCAGAGTGCCCTTTTCAGTTCATACAAATGTCAATCAGATATTGCAAAATTATTGACGGCTACAAATGTTGCTTTACTTTATTTTAACGGCTCATTTTCAAAGTCAAAGTTAAGGATCAATATGACACTGCCGGCACGTGATTGGTTAGAGAATACCTTATGCAAATGAGGGCCCTCCTCTACCCACCCCAGAATGCACTATTATAAAACTGTAGAAGAGAGCCGGGCTGAAACGCAAGTGCAGTTACTCTTGAAAATGAGAAGACGTGGAAAAGAACAAATCCGATTTCAGTGAAGCCAGAATGTTCTCCGTTTCTATGGCGACCGAGGGACGATCTCTGTTGTTTGTTTTGTGTCGTGGGGGGGGGGGGACTTCCTGACTCTTGTTTGAGCGCTGTCACTGATTGGATGCTGTGGTGTAAACGCTGTCACTGATTGGATGCTGTGGTGTAAACGCTGTCACTGATTGGATGCTGTGGTGTAAACGCTGTCACTGGTTCGCGCAGGTGACTCGTTCGGCCCCTCCCCTGTGAGTGGGGGTGCCCCGTCCCCCCCTCTGATGATGGAGGGCCCCGGCCGCCCCCCCTCCGCCCCCGTGGGCCGAAGAGCCGAGCCCTTCGGTGAGTGGACCCCCCCCCCCCGCACGCTCTCACCGTCCTCATCACCTTCCTCCAGTCTTCTGTCCATCCCTCCTGAGTTCTCTCTCTGACCCATGCTGTGGCTTCTGACCTCTGACCTCTTCCATCCATCCCTTTATTCCTTCTTCCTTCCACTGTTCTGAGCCCCTCCGCTCTCTCTCTGGACTTCCTTCTTCCTTTGCCTGATGATGTCACATCCTCTCCTGCTTGAAACTGCATCCCTACCTCTCCTGTCCGCTCAGGGACCCTGTGCTGGGGGAGGTGTGGTAGGGTTGGGTCGGGGCTTGGTGCTGGGACCAGGCTGGGTCATGGGGAGGTTTTTGGACAGAGCTCATCCCCCTTCTCCCCCCTCAGGACGCCCCCCCTCGGAGCCCCACGGAAGGTTCTCTGATCTCGGGCACCCGCTGCCCCCCAGACCTGGTGCGTCTGTGCGTCTGTGTGTGTGCGTGTGTGTCTGTCTGTCTGTGTCTGTCTGTGTCTGTCTGTGTCTGTCTGTGTCTGTCTGTCTGTGTCTGTCTGTGTCTGTCTGTCTGCCTGTCTGTGTCTGTCTGTGTCTGTCTGTGTCTGTCAGTCTGTGACCACTCTTCCGTGCACACTGCATTCTGAATGTCGGTCCTTATTCTTCTGGTTAGGTTTGTATTCAGATTATGCCATTTTCTTTTTTTGTAATGTTGACCGTACTCCTGTATACATGGGTAGCTGAATAATCCTGCTCAGGGACAGTGCTAAAAGGTCTCTCGGGGCTAACGCTCTCTCAGGGCTAACGGTCTCTCAGGGCTAAAGGTCTCTCGGGGCTAACGCTCTCTCGGGGCTAACGCTCTCTCGGGGCTAACGCTCTCTCCCTCTCCCTCTCTCCAGATGTGTGTGTCCCACGGACATCCTCCCCCAGCTCCCTGGATGTATCGGTGAGTTTATCGGCCAAAAAACACTTCACTTATTTATTCACGCTCAACGATAATTTGTTCAGTTTTCAGATTTGTAATGTTTTGTGTGACTCGGGTGTGTGTTTAGCCTAAAGGGCTCTAAGGTGCATAAATACGTCTCTGCGGTGGGCTTTTACGAGCTCTTAATAGGTGACAGTGTTTGCAGAGTGGATGTTGAATGTCCAAGCAGCTGAAACTGTGGAGATTTATTTTATAAGTGGAATAATTGGGGTAAGGAGTACGGGCAAATACGGGGCTGTCCTGGGAGGAACAGGACGTCCGGCCATCGTAAGGCTGAAATCCTCCTCCCCCTCCTCTCTCCTCCTCTTCCTCTTCCCCCCTCTCTCCTCCTCTCTCCTCTCTCCCTCCTCTCTCCTCCTCTTCCTCTCTCTCTCCCTCCTCTCTCCTCCTCTTCCTCTCTCTCCTCCTCTCTCCTCTCTCCCCCTCTCTCTCCCCCTCTCTCCTCCTCCCCCTCCTTTCTCCTCCCCCTCCTCTCTCCTCCTCCTCTCTCCTCCTCTCTCCTCCTCTCTCCTCTCTCCTCCTCTTCCTCTCTCTCTCCTCCTCTCCTCCTCTCTCCTCCTCTCTCCTCCTCCCCCCTCCTCTTCCTCCTCTCTCCTCCTCTTCCTCCTCCTCTTCCTCTCTCCTCCTCTCTCTCTCCTCCTCTCTCCTCCTCCTCCTCCCCCTCCTCTCTCCTCCCTTTCCTCTCTCCTCTTCTCTCCTCCTCCCCCTCCTCTCTCCTCCTCCTCCTCTCTCCTCCCCCCCCTCTCTCCTCTTCCTCCCCTCTCTCTCTCCCTCCTCCCTCCTCCCTCCCCCGCTGTGAGTCACGTGTTCTCTCCTCTCCTCCCCCTGTCTGACGGGACGGCCCTGCTGTAAAGCAGGGTGCCCCCCTGGACCCCTCCCCAGAACCCCCCCTTGTGGTCCCAGAGCCCCCCCCTGAGGGCCCCGATGCCGTGAGTATGGAGGCTGGGGCTGGGGCCCCGGGCCCCTGAGGGGCCGCTGGTGTGTGCTTCCTGTGGGTGGCTGGATGAACTGACCAATCGCAGGCCTCGCCCCGTGCTCACCCCGCCTGTACCCGGTTTCCCCCTGACAGATTTAGGGGTGTTTCCAGATTATTCATTAACAGAGGGGATCTCAAACTCCAGTTCTGTGTCTGCTGGTTTAAGTGCAGAACTTAATGTCACTTACTGGTTACTGGTTGGTGATTGGCTGCACAGTCTGTGTATGCACCTTGTTTCTAAGTGTGCAATTGGCTGCTGATTGAAAGGAAAAAACCTGGAGTGGCTGCAGCCAATCAGGACTGGAGTTGGGGACCCCCCGATCTACAGGAAGCAGGAAGCGTGCGCTTTCCGAACAGGGCTGTTTAAATGGGCCTTCTGCTCATCTGCGGTGTGGAGTCTCTGCGCTGGTTGTTAACGTGCTGTTGCCGTGGATTAATCGTGTCGAGCTTCTGGAAGGGTCGTCTAACTTTCACTCACCTGATCAATTACTGCTGTGGGCCATTTGATCAAGCGGACTGGTTTTTACAGTAACGTGTGTGACCGTGTGTGTGACCGTGTGTGTGTGTGTGACCGTGTGTGTGACCGTGTGTGTGACCGTGTGTGACCGTGTGTGTAACAGGGAGAGAGAGACTGTGTGAGCATGTGTGTGATTCTGAGCATGTGTGTGTATGCTTGTGCACGGGTGTGTGTGTGTGTGTGTTTTATTAACCCGCACTTTTGCAGAAATGAATTGCAGGATTCTCACTGGCACCTCCGGTGGTGCGGGCAGCAGAAACGCTCATTTTGCTGTTTTAAGTTCTCATTTCCGTTCTCTGCTCCTTCTGCCCACAGAGGCTGTCCAAGTCTGGCGGGCCGTCCTTCCTGGCCTCTCCCATCCGGGACGTGTCCATGCCGGACCGCCCAAAGGACTGGGGCCCCCCCCTCCCCACGGCCCCCCCCTGAACGGCCACCTTCCCATGATGCCCCCTGGGCCCCTGGCACACGAGCCCCGCCTGCCCCCTCCCCGCCATGGCATGGGCCCCTACGGACCCCCCCGGCCCTACGGACCCCCGCCCCCTCCCTACCGTAAGAGCTGATCTATACCCCCACCCTACCGTAAGAGCTGATCTATACCCCCACCCTACCGTAAGAGCTGATCTATACCCCCACCCTACTGTAAGAGCTGATCTATACCCCCACCCTACCGTAAGAGCTGATCTATACCCCCACCCTACCGTAAGAGCTGATCTATACCCCCACCCTACCGTAAGAGCTGATCTATACCCCCACCCTACTGTAAGAGCTGATCTATACCCCCCGCCCCCTCCCTACCGTAAGAGCTGATCTATACCCCCACCCTACCGTAAGAGCTGATCTATACCCCCACCCTACCGTAAGAGCTGATCTATACCCCCACCCTACCGTAAGAGCTGATCTATACCCCCACCCTACTGTAAGAGCTGATCTATACCCCCACCCTACTGTAAGAGCTGATCTATACCCCCACCCTACCGTAAGAGCTGATCTATACCCCCACCCCCACCCTACCGTAAGAGCTGATCTATACCCCCACCCTACTGTAAGAGCTGATCTATACCCCCACCCCCCACCCTACCGTAAGAGCTGATCTATACCCCCACCCTACCGTAAGAGCTGATCTATACCCCCACCCTACTGTAAGAGCTGACCTATACCCCCACCCTACTGTAAGAGCTGATCTATACCCCCCACCCCCACCCTACTGTAAGAGCTGATCTATACCCCCACCCTACTGTAAGAGCTGATCTATACCCCCACCCTACCGTAAGAGCTGATCTATACCCCCACCCTACCGTAAGAGCTGATCTATACCCCCACCCCCACCCTACCGTAAGAGCTGATCTATACCCCCACCCCCACCCTACTGTCAGAGCTGATCTATACCCCCACCCTACTGTAAGAGCTGATCTATACCCCCACCCTACCGTAAGAGCTGATCTATACCCCCACCCTACCGTAAGAGCTGATCTATACCCCCACCCTACCGTAAGAGCTGATCTATACCCCCACCCCCACCCTACTGTAAGAGCTGATCTATACCCCACCCTCTATCATAAGAGCTGATCTATACCCCCACCCTACTGTAAGAGCTGACCTATACCCCCACCCTACTGTAAGAGCTGATCTATACCCCCACCCTACCGTAAGAGCTGATCTATACCCCCACCCTACCGTAAGAGCTGATCTATACCCCCACCCCCACCCTACTGTAAGAGCTGATCTATACCCCCACCCTACTGTAAGAGCTGATCTATACCCCCACCCTACTGTAAGAGCTGATCTATACCCCCACCTACTGTAAGAGCTGATCTATACCCCCACCCTACCGTAAGAGCTGATCTATACCCCCACCCTACCGTAAGAGCTGATCTATACCCCCACCCTACTGTAAGAGCTGATCTATACCCCCACCCCCACCCTACTGTAAGAGCTGACCTATACCCCCACCCGACTGTAAGAGCTGATCTATACCCCCACCCCCACCCTACTGTAAGAGCTGACCTATACCCCCACCCTACTGTAAGAGCTGATCTATACCCCCACCCCCACCCTACTGTAAGAGCTGATCTATACCCCCACCCTACTGTAAGAGCTGATCTATACCCCCACCCCCACCCTACTGTAAGAGCTGACCTATACCCCCACCCCCACCTTACCGTAACAGCTGATCTATACCCCCACCCCCACCCTACTGTAAGAGCTGATCTATACCCCCGCCCCCACCTTACCGTAAGAGCTGATCTATACCCCCACCCTACTGTAAGAGCTGATCTATACCCCCGCCCCCACCTTACCGTAAGAGCTGATCTATACCCCCACCCCCACCCTACTGTAAGAGCTGATCTATACCCCCACCCTACTGTAAGAGCTGATCTATACCCCCCCCCCATCTTACTGTAAGAGCTGACCTATACCCCCCCTTAAATATAACCCTGGAACAGGGGTTGAGCACATGTAACATTAGGAGCCCAGAAACAAGCCCATGGACAGTCAGGGGGTGATGAAATGTGCAAATCTTTAGAGTCTGTGTGGCCCCAGGTTCTGACCCAGTGTTCCTCTCCCTCTCCCTCTCCCCGCAGTTCGGGGTCCGGCTCCCCCCATGAGAGACTACCCCATGGGGCCCCCCCCCGTATGGCCACCCCGACTACCGGCCTGAGATGAGGGATCCGCGGGACTACCCCCTCCCCCCGCGGCCCCTGCCCCCCGGAGCCAGGGACCACGCGGGGCCTCCCATGCCTGGGGCCCCCCTGCCCCCGCACATGGGCCCCGGGCCCCGGAACACTGCTGAGGGCCCCCATCCGAGCCCCGGGCCCCGGAACACTGCTGAGGGCCCCCACCCGGCCCCCGACCTCCGCCGGGACAGCATCCCACAACAGCATCCCCCCAGGGACACGCCCACTATGCCCTTCAACGGACCCTAAACTCCGCCCCTTACCCATCAACCCCCTCTTTAAGGGGAGGGGCAATCTTGGGAACTGAACTTGTATGTTTTTTTTGTTTTATTTTTCCTTTTTAATTCTGACTGGCAAAACAGAAAAACGAACTCCATGTATCCATTAAAAAAAAAAAAAAAAAGGTTGTTAATATGAAATTATGAGGAAAACCAAATGTGTCTTTGTGTGCGGGGATTTCAGAGCCTGCGTGGGACTGGCAGCAGGACGAGGTCCCGCCGGGCGATGCCACACCTCATCACGCGTGTGTAGAGCAGACTGTCCTCTGTAGGGCTTTTACAGACGTAGACCATCTTTACATTAACGCAGTGCATTTTTGTGATTATGCAACTAGAAGATTTCCTGTGGAAATTCTTGTGATTTTAAAGTCTCTGGCTGGGTTTGGATCATGTTTAGAAGCGCCCGTCTCGTGCCCACAGCCCTTGCTTATTGAATTGTAAAGGTAAGTATAAATGAATGGTCAGATGTATAACTTATTTTACTATATTCTTCAGACAGTTTGTATATTAATAAAGATGGTACAGAAATGATGGATTCTGAGGTTATTCGTCATAAAAACCCGTTTTTACAGACCATAGTTTTCTTTTGGGCTTGTTCCGAAGCGTTATTTTTGTAAGAACATTGGAGACGTAATAAAACAGGGAAAAGTTAAACAGCTCGATGTTGCCTTTGCTTTGATAGTTTTCTTTTTCATTTTAAATTGCCAAATGTCGTCTCAGACACACACACACGCACACACACTCATACACACACACACACACACTCACACACACACACACACACACACACACACACACACACACACACACACACACACACACACACACACACACACACACACACACACACACCGCACACACTCACACGCACAAACACTCACACACACACACACACACACACACACTCATACACACAAACACTCACACACACACACACACACACACACTCATACACACACACACTCATACACACACACACTCACACACACACACACACACACACACACTCGCGCGCACACACACACACACACACACACACACACTCACACACACACTCACACACACACACACACACTCACACACACACACTCACGCACGCGTGCATGCGCGCACACACACACACACACTCACACTCACACTCACACTCACACACACACACACACACACACTCACACTCACACTCACACTCACACTCACACACACTCACACTTCCTGCGCCAGTGAGTGCAGACAGATCAGACTTCAGTCCTGGAGGACCCTGGTCCTGTACAGCTCATCCTCAGTCTCTTCCTTGGTGGTTCTTCTGGGCCCTGCTCTTTCTGCTCCTCCCAGTACTGTTTAATGACCGCAGTCTTATTGTAGGGTCTGTATTGGTTTGTATTGCGTTTAAGTTAGGATCCTTTTCACGTTTTTTTTCAGCCATGTTTTCCAGGGTAAGCATCGACTGTTTTTCCTAGTTTTACTGAAAATGAGTTGAACACACAGCTAGAGGAGCAGGTCTTGTTATCCCTCCCAGGTCAGTACTTGCTTTTTGCCACAGTAACTTTGCTGAAAGACTTCCTTTACTGCCTTTTTAGGAATTCATCCAATCACAGCTGCTTGTTTTATTTCCCTTCCTGAATCCACTCAGGTCATAGGTCACAGAGTGCAAGCTCCTCCCCCAGCTCTTCCCCCTTTTAAGGGTGAGATGGATAAAACGGGTAAAACTCACAAATGTCAGCCTGTTAAAGATCTGTGTGAAATAGGTTCTTCATATTTAAGTATTTAAGTAAGTTATTTTTAATATTTTGGCCTTTTATTAGGAAAAGTTTGGATCTACAGCCTGTCTTAATACATTAAATGTAGGTGTGTGTGTGAGTGTGAGTGTGAGTGTGAGTGTGAGTGTGAGTGTGAGTGTGAGTGTGAGTGTGAGTGTGAGTGTGAGTGTGAGTGTGAGTGTGAGTGTGAGCCCAGGATTTCCAGGTCAGACTCGATTCAAGCAGCACTTTGTTTATTAGAAATGAGAGCCGTGTAAATCTGCAGTTCAAGGACAAAACACAACACGTTGTTTAATGAAAACTGAAACCTCACCCACGCAAACCACACGCAGGCACGCACACACACGCACACACGCACCGTTTAGTGTGTTCTTTAGTATGTCCAGCTAACATCTGCGCTCTCTCACATTAAAAAAATAAAAGCAGATATTAAGAAAAGTCATGGGAAGAGGCTCGGAGGAAACTGCCGATGTTTCAAAGGCAACGGCGTTAAAAATAAAAATCATTATCCACACGGTACATGCAGCATCCTGTTAAAAAAGCCCTTTTCCACAACATGACATCATCGCTCATCAGAATGAAGGCGGGGTTTCTGTGCTACAGCCCAGACGGGACAGGGCTGACGGGCCCACAAACATCCGACACCCAAAAACCTGCGACCCCAACTAACCACGGGACGTCTAGACAGAATCAAATCAAGTCTACGCTAATGTTTGAGTGTTGGAGCCCAGACCAAAAAAAAAAAAAACCCATCCTCCAATTCTTCGTCCTCAGTTCCAGCCAGGAAGTCTTATCAATCTCTGACTCCTTTTCTCACCAATCTCTCACTCTCTTCTTCTCTGTCTCTCAACTGTGACTGGATGAAACCTTCCTCTATGGGTTCTCAGTGAAGGAAAGATTTTTAGATAAAACAAATCCACAGTTTCTGGGAAATGAAGGTGGGGGTGGGGGGGGGGGGGGGGGGGGGGGGGGGGCTGGCGGGTGGAATGTCTCTGTGCAGGTAGGCCCCGCACCTCTTGCCTGTGTCAGTCTTAGAGACGTCACACAGGGAACTGGCACCTGGGGGGTGTGGGGGGGTTATCTTTCTGTACCTTTTTATTCAGGCCAGGTCTCAGCTGCTCTTCTGCCCCCCACCCCTCCAGGTTTATATGATGTGCTCTGTCCCATTTGGCCGGGGTGGGGGTGAGGGTGTTCAGGTGAGGGTGTTTAGTCTTTGTGCAGAGTCTGGTGCAGGTGGAGATAAAGCGGCTTCTTGGTCAAGAGCTGCAGCTTCTTCCTCTTAAAGTCGGTCGGCTTCTTGTACCTGCCGAGACGAGTGTTCAGTCAGAACCGCAATAACTATGGAATTACATATATTTGTTGCAGCAGATCTAAGAGATAAAATCTGATGTAATTTGATTTCACCGGTACTTACAACTCAATGACGATGGGCCCCGGTTTGATCTCGTCCATCTCCATGAAAGCAAAACACTTGGTGCTGGTGAACCTCTTCTTGGGCTTGTAGTGCTTGAACTCAAAGAAAATGGCCGCCCCTGGAAATGGGGATGAGGCACTTCAATCAGGGAGGGGCACAGATCCCACCCAAATGTCGACACAATCAATGAGGCTGTGATATTTATGGGACACGACCTGAAGGAGACCCTCTAAAAACAAACATCTTCTGCTTTTAATGCGTCAAATAAATGGTGCTGGATAGAACTACTGGTCCCACTAATGGTCATCAAGATGAGTGGTAACCAACCCTGTACCTGGAGATCTACCGTCATGTAGGTTTTCACTCCAACCCTAACAAAGCACTCACTCAACAGCTAGAGATCTCATTGAGCTGCTAATTAGTAGAAACAGATCTGCAAAATGAGGGTTGATTTTAAAACCAACAGAAACAGGGTTAGTTACCATTGATCTGGATGATCTAAAATCTTAGAGAGCTTCTCCAGGTGTTTCTGGAGCCCGGCACACCCACCTTTAGAGAGCTTCTCCAGGTGCTTCTGGATCTCCACGTCCATGCCGAAGTGAATGTAGGTGTCCTCCTTCCTGGTGGCCACGGGCGTGTCCTGGACAGGGTTCAGATCCACGCCGTTCAGATCTGCAGAGACACGATACCCCCCAAAACATCAATCAATCAATCAATCAATCAATCAAACTTTATTACGCACGTCTCCTACAGCGGGGGCAGTAGGTATTTTATGTGCTGTACATAAAAGGCAGAAAACACAGGGTGATTAAAAGAGACAAAAACATTTTTTTAAACCAAAGGGCAGAGATGGCACACGTTCTCTGTGCAGGTAAAACTCCCTCAGGAGGGTGTTGGTTCTGTACCCTTCACGCTGACTGTGATGTAGGGGTCGATGCACTGCCCGGCGTCCTTCAGGCCGATCTTCTCCATCTTTATTGTGATCAGAGTCATCCCCGGCTCCGAGGGTAACCTTGGCAACAGTGTCCCTGACAGCGGAATGGGTCAGCTGGTTAGAATCCCTAAGCAATGATGTCACATCCTGCCCTCAGCCCTGAAAATCTGCTAATGTCAGCTTTCTGCTCAAGCCCAGTGCTAAGCACAAAGTCCATGGAAATATTAAAAAGCATCCAAATTTAATGGTTGGAATTCCGTTAAAAAAATACTTTTGCAAGCATAAGCTGTAAAGGTCACACGTTTGTTATAAAAGGGGGTTTAATTCCATTGGTTAATGTATTATTATGACTTTTAGCTTCAAGGCTAGATTTAACTGATCCCAAAAACTGCACTAAATATCTTTATTCAGCATGATATTGGGCTTCATGGGAAAATCAGTGATTTATCCTGTTCAGCAATATTACTCTGCCTGCCAGCACAAATGTCTTCATTCACAAATCAGTTATCACAGCTGTGTATCTGAAGCGGTTTACATTCATAAAAGTAAACAAAGTAAACCACAGAGCAGAACATACAAGAGGCAATAGTATGTGTGAGTGACAGACAGGTTTGAGTGACAGACAGGTGTGGGTGACAGACAGGTGTGAGTGACAGACAGGTTTGAGAGACAGACAGGTGTGAGTGACAGACAGGTTTGAGAGACAGACAGGTGTGAGTGACAGACAGGTTTGAGAGACAGACAGGTTTGAGTGACAGACAGGTGTGAGTGACAGACAGGTGTGAGTGACAGACAGGTGTGAGTGACAGACAGGTGTGGGTGTGACCCTACCTTGCAGAGCTGTGGGCGAAGGGAACCATGTGCCGCACCGACAGAGAGAGGAAGAGAGGCATGATGGGTAAAACACACTGCCCTTTCACAACAACATCACGGTAAAGTTAAATCCACATGAACACCATCAGCTCAGACCAGGACTCATGTAGACATGTGCCGCCCTGCTGTCACTTTCCCCAATGAGAGCTCCAGTTAATCAGCAGTTACAGGTACCTGGTACTCTGGAGGAGAAAGATTCGGGGGACCCCGCTCCCACCACCGCGTCCTCCTCTGCCTCCACCTCCAGGTTCTCCTCCTCCCCGGGGGCGAGTATCTTCCTGCACAGAGCACACGGAACACACGGAACCCGAGGAACCATCAGGAACCCGAGGAACCATCAGGACACAACAGAAAGACTTCTGGAGCATCAACTCGTGCACTGCGGTATTTCATGAAGGGCGAGACGAAAACCTTTTTATTTAAGTTTAATTTAAAGAAATTACATTTGATTGGTACAGTCAGAGACAGAGTGACGAAGGAAGCAGAAACATTGGGATGTATTGGGTTTTACCTTAAAGGCACGGGCTGAACATCGAAGGGGAACCCTTTGTTATACGTCAGGACGTTCTGAATGACTGTTAAAGGAAAGCCAGCGTATCGATTACTGATCCAACAGCAGTTAAACACAGATGAACTGCCTGCAGACAGAGAGCTCACAGGCCTTCAGCTCTCCGCTTCAGTTATCAGGGGCCTTATGAAGTTATATTTACAATAAAAATAAATAGTTGTGTTGCTGTGCGCTCCAAACTTCAGCATGCACACTCTAAACAGGAATACGCACTGGGCTCCAGTTTCTTTAGGTCTTCCAGCTTGAAATCCTCCTGGGATTGTGTGCACTGCAGGAGAGAAAGAGAGGAGAAGGGGAGAGGGGCAGGGATTACTGCGTTTCCAGGTCAGTCAAGGACTTTTCAGGTCTCTATGAATGTACATTCAACTAAACACGTGGAGCACCAGTGTGGTTTCACATGATCTAAAACACACGGAGCAACAGTGCGGTTTCACATGTTCAAAAACATGTGGAGCACCAGTGTGGTTTCACATGTTCTAAAACACACGGAGCAACAGTGCGGTTTCACATGATCTAAAACACACGGAGCAACAGTGCGGTTTCACATGTTCTAAAACACACGGAGCAACAGTGCGGTTTCACATGTTCTAAAACACACGGAGCAACAGTGCGGTTTCACATGTTCTAAAACACACGGAGCAACAGTGCGGTTTCACATGATCTAAAACACACGGAGCAACAGTGCGGTTTCACATGATCTAAAACACACGGAGCAACAGTGCAGTTTCACGAGCGGTACAGTACCTGCAGGGCAGCACTTCTCATTTCCAGACATGTTGCCAACTTTCCCAAAGTCTTCTGCAGAGAGAGAACACACACACACATTCATACAACCCATCACACACATGTTCCAGAGTGTCTCGTAAAGACAACACACACACACATACATTCATACAGCCCATCACACACATGTTCCAGGGTGTTTCCTAAAAAGAACTCACACACAGTCACACAGCCCATCACACACATTCCACAGAGTTTCTACAGACAGGCTGCAATAGGACAATAGAGGCAGGCAACACAAGTCAGCCATTGACAGTCTTGGTCTCGGCTCTTGGAAACACTGCGAACATTCATTTTGATTTAACCCGGCACATTACTGAGTTCAGTTCAGTGAGTATCTTAGCAGGACCCTGGGGTAAACATCCCTAACCTTTTGTAAAGTGCAACAGGATGTTTAATGACCAGCGAGCCTGGACCTCTAACGTCTCAGCAGAAGGACACCCCTCCTACAGGCCAGCTCCGCGTCACTGCTGCAGGGCCCTGGAAGTTTGAGTCCAGGGGGGAGAGTGCTCTCTACTGGCCCAAAGGCACACCTTCAGCCAGCAACCCATTTACCAAGGGCTTTAGAGCACAAAACTAATGGCTGGTTATGGCCTTTGCTTTGCACCAATTGCTGGTTGTGTCATTAGCTTTGTGTTGTGTGTAGTGAAAGGTTTTGTACATGCTAAGGGTCTGAGTAAGTCAGACTCTCACAGGTCACCTCCCATCCAAGCACTAACCACAGGGTCTTTCCAATCACTTATTTTTACCTCCGGACTTCCTTTCCTCATGTCCTTTCCTCATGTCCTTTCCCCGCTCCTAGCTCAACCTATCGGCGGACACCAGGCAAGGACGTGAGGACAGAGGAGTCGAGGACGGGAATTCGGCAAATGGTGAACGTGTCGGAGGTATTTGTGCCGTCAGAAAGAAGGCCTGATGCTTGTCCGTCAGCACGCAGAAGCAGACGTACCTTCTGATCTTCTGAGAATTCTGAGGAGTTGGGCAACTGAGCTCCCTTCTGTAGCTGCCGTGCAAGTCTAAACCAAACATTGAAATAAAACACAAATATTCCGAGAAAATTATGCATTTATAGAAGATCATTTCTACAAACAGTCATTTCCGTTATCTACAGTGGCCACGACCCAGGTTCACAAGGTTCCAGGTTTGATGTCCAAGCGCGGCCCTGCTGTAGCAGTTGTATGCTCGGGTAACACGCTTAACACGAGTTCCTCGTGAAAATAACTGGCTGTGTTTGTAGAAAGGGACATCCATCTATTTCCTGATCGTGATGCGTCTGGTTTTAGATGCTCATCCCCGTGTAACAGAAACTACAGACTCGCCTGTCAGACGGAGGCTAATTACTGGGACACTATAACTTAATAACAGGGTGTTTGTACACCCTTCTCTTTTTAGCTTAGTCGCACCCATAACAACCCAGTGCAATAAAACCCGTGTTAGGGACATCGCGTCGTTGACATTAAAGTGATTCAGTGCGCAGAATGAGGCATAAACGCAAGGCACCGACACACTCTCACACAGTCACCGAGTGTTAGTTACGGAGGGTACTGAAACAGACAGAATGACCCATCGAGACCAAAGCTCCACCCAAAACTCCACGAGGGTGTGGCCCAAATTTTTGTTGATGACTCCAGAGTCTTACTCGAGCTGTCATCGCATTTTCTAACAGCGGCACGCGCTGGTGCACGTGATTATCAGGAGAACTGCCACACATCAAACTTCAAACACTTGATGTGTGGCACTTCAAAGTCCCCCCGACTATATTAGGTAGGCTAACTGTCACCGATCCGGCTTTTTATAACGCACGATATTGCAGTTTAAACTGTTTTGTAGATAGTTTGCTACCTGCAATGTCCAGACGAGAGATAAGCAGAGATAAATACGCTGAAATAATGAAAATGTGGCAAGTTAACATGACAGCGAGTATAATGTTCCACCAACAGAAGTCCGCTTACAAGGCTACCTAGTCAGTAATAAAGTACCACGCCGATAGGTTAAAATATTTATATAGCCAGCTGGCTAGCTGCTTTGTCTGACAATTTTATTTTAATGACTGTAGCTGGATAAAATAGCACTGAGATGTTTGCAACTTACATTTGGTACTCATCAATTGCCTCCACTAACTGCCCCCACGAATCAAAGTCCGTGCCTTTTCTGAAACTAGCGTGCCATTTCTGGATGGTCTTGGTCACATCTGACATTTTCAAAAAGGCGGTGTAGCAGGATGCGTCTCAGGTTAGCATTGCCGAACGGATTCTATTTCCCTCTGTGCATTATCGACTCGCAGGTAGCTAGCGGTCCCCCTTCCAAACCGGTGTTCCTCTCCACTGACCCAGCCCTTCTGCTCCGTCACCTAAACTCTTCTCCGGGAAAAGGGAAGTTCCGCCCCCCAATATGCGTGGAACACCCGCATTTAAAGGGACAGGGACTCGGGCAGACCAGTCATGAATAGAAGCGCCGTAATGTCATTTCTTCCAGGTTCCGCAGAACTTCTGTGCCCCCCAGCGGCGACAAGCAGGAACCTATTCGGCCAGGTGTCGCTGTTGCAAAATGTGTGTCTTTTGCCTTAATTAAATTAGCAGACTTTGTGTCCAGACTGGATTTAAATGGAACACGGGGATTTAAAGTTTTTTCCCCACAGGCAATAAATAAAAATTATCGTAATCTGATTTTGACATCGTGATTGTTAGTTCCCTGAAAATACACATTTGTCAATGTAATGCCATTTATTAATCTCCCAAAGCGGAATTCGGCGGAATCAACCAAATCAACCAAATGAACAACATGCACCGCGTAAAACCTATTACAAAGGACATTGATAATCTACTACAACGTACGTTTAAATAATAATCACAATTGCCTAAATTCAAAGTAAGAATGGATAAAAGGCATTTTTTTTGCAAAAAATACTGAAGAGTAAGTATTCTGCAATAACGCATTCTGAGTCTGTATTAAAAAGTATATTTTCATAAGTTTGACTGAACAGGGTCCGTGTGAAACGCTGAACCTGTTTGGTTATTGATGACTTCAATCATTGTGCAAGTCCGCCCTCTCTACGATTCTCCCAGACATCATGTTAGTATGAGAACGTTTCGGTCGCCGACTTCTCGACATTAGACGTCACCCTTTATGTCATGGACGTGGGAGGAGAGCACGGTGTTTTGACTGCCAATGAGAACGTGAGAAGATTACATCATCGGATAATAAGCCAATCGGTTCATGGATAGACTGACTCTACTTGCTTTTCTCTTCGATTGCAATACACGCTAATACACGATTGGCCAGGTTTGTCAGATATAGTGTTTAAGCCAATCATCAGAAAGTTCGCACATTGAGCGACGAAAACAGCAACTCCTAATTATATAACTTGGCCTATCAAACGTCAGAGCGATGTTGTTGCAACAATACAGGAAGATCCGTTTTTCTATTGTTTTTATTTCCTGAAGTGAACGTCTTTGAAGTGCAAGCAAAGGTTTGACAGTTCTTACATACGCATAAATAATATGTTGTACAGTTGACAGGCTATAGTTTATTCAAAACAACGTTAAGGCTACAACCTATGAATTGTATTCATACTGCAGTTGGCGACGTACCATGTATTTCTTGCTAGCTCGTATACAGCTGACTTGTTAGCTAGCTAGCATACCCCGTTTAGCATCAAACTGAGTGATGTATTCGTGAATCTATGGCGATAATCATCACATAATTATTGTTTATTCTAGTTATTATCTGCTGTGTAGTTTTCTATTGTGTGGGGATATTGTGATATGTTCATGTTCAAATTGCAGTGTAATAGCAGTTTGCCAGGTTGTATTGCTAGTGGACTGAAAGCCAGGCCTAGGGAGCTAGCTAGCTAATTTACCTCCCACTATTTACAATATGAACGGATACGATGACTTTCTAAATATGTCAACATCCGAATTTTATTCACTACTAGCTGCCTTAGGCTTACATGACGGTTAAATGTGTATGAAATTGTGTATGAATGTGTATGAATATGGTTGCTACAGCCACTTCATTACCTATTAAAACATGAATGGATGTACAGGGCGAAATTGTGAGGTACTGGAATACAAATCATGCTTCAAACGGTTCGCGGCTGACTGTCACTTCGAAGTAGGCCTACCAATAAAATATTTATCATTGTCATAAATTGTAACCGTGATGGGCTGTCTCGCAACGTAATCAATACCAGGAGCGAATTACGCCACATTATACAGTTTGTAGCGGTAACTCCATTTGGCTTGTGCGGTTTCAGGTTCCAGAAGAAACCGTCCTGCCGTTCCACCATGGCGCACTGGTTTCACCGAAACCCACTGAAGGCCACCGCGCCCGTCTCCTTCAACTTCTATGGAGTGGCTGCGAGTCCGGCAGCAAACAAGATCTGCAAGTACGTCCGATGCGCTTTTCTATCTATTTATGTTTACTTACTTAAAGTCCGCATAGGCAGTAATTGACCCGATAATAGTACAATCACCGGTGTTGATGAGATTGTAATACTAATAGTGATGCTGTTTGTTCATGCGCTGCTCTCCTGGCGGAAGTGTTTATTGTCTTATTTCCCCTCGCAGTGACTTGAAGATGACCAGAGCACGACTTCTGGAGATGTTCACGGACCTGACGTGTACCCCCGAGATAATGAAGAACGCTACAGATGCCTACTTCTCCCTCCTGCAAGGTGAGGCCAGCCGTCGTCAGGACTGCCTGGTCAGCAACTTCTGCATCCACAAGTCAGAATCGCCTCTCTGAGGGGCCTGTTACAGGCTAAGAAAAAGCTTTTACCGACCGCAAGATCCTCAGCCGCACATATCGATCTGCTGCAGAGTGCCTGGAGCAGTCGCGGTGAAACAGGTGGTTTTTGGTGGTTTTCTTGTCTGCTGCCTTTAGAGGGGAGTTGTGACACACCACAGTGTTGGTTTGTGTCGCTTGTCCACCTGTGTAGAGCTCCCCTGCAGTACCTGTCCATGCACAGCCCCACCTCACAGTGAACACATATTTCTCATCTCATTTTCTGCTTTTCACCTTAGTGCCTCCTCACAAAGCAACCCCAAAACTCCACCGTTTCCAGTGTGTTTTTCTGCCGCCTTTAAAACAGGTTTCATCGCATCCCTGGACGGAACCACTCAGGAGAACAAGATGCGGTTCTTTCAGAACTTCAAGTGGACCGACACCTTGCAGGGGAACACACCCAGGTAACGTTCTGGAGCGGCTGGTGCAAATGCTCCAGGTTGCGGAGTTCAGGTGACGATGCGGTCAGGTGACGTTCCGGCAGGTGACGATGCGGTCAGGTGACGATGCGGTCAGGTGTCTGTCTTGGCCTGTCTGAGCTCCACTGTGTCAGGTTCTTACATCAGAGATAAAGTGGCTCATTTATGCAGACATGTTTACTACCCAGAATGCAGCTGGTGAATTGGTTGAGACGATTGTGTTGTAACTTATAATGCCCAGTGAGGTGGAAAACAGGAAATTCAGGGACATTTAGTGCCGTGAAATCATGTCTCGGAGCTCCGCTTGTAACTTTGAGGGTAACGGCAAGTTTACTGCACTAATCCATCTATTATATGAATATATGAATGTGAATATAATCTTGATAAATGCTGTCTGAGATTATTAACATTTTACACTTTAATATCATACATTTTTTTGATGTTTTTGTAGGGTGAATACAGCAGCTTTTATTGAAATTCTATGTGAACCATTTTTCACACCCCCTCTTTGCTGTTTGAGAGTGAACCCTTCCCATAATGCACATAATCTCATTCTTATTTGGCTGAATGCGCGGGTATTGAACTGCAGTGAAGCACACTTTAGTTGCTGTCTGTTGAAAGTTTAACCCTTTTTTTTTTTTTTTTGAGAAAGTTGATAAGTTGATAGTAGGGAATTCATAGGGATTCAAAACAATAGTGTAGCCATCATTTTGATTGGTTAAAAAGGTAAAAGATTTTACGGTAGTGAGGCTTGAGTGTGATACGGGGCTGAAGGGTTAAAGGCTGGTTGTGGTTTCTGCCCACAGTGCTCAGCAGGACGCAGTGTTTGAGCTGTGCTCCATGGGCTTCAATGTGGCCTTGTGGCACACCAAGTTCGCCTCCCGCCTCACCGGGAAAGAAAAGTAAGTGGAACCCTTTCTCCGTGACCTTCCCCGCCCCCCAAACTTTACAGCTCGAAATGTCTGTGCACACGGGCACTGAGTTAGACAGGAAGTGATTTGTCATGGTGTCTGACTGGTGTGCACATTCATTGTTTATTGCCCACAGGCAGTTGGTTTTGGTGTGATAAGTAATGTAGTGAGTGTGTATGTGTGTGTGTAGTACATCCATCTTTTCTGTCCTCCATACGTCCGTTACTTGATGATATTTGCATTTGCAGCATAACAGAACCCGAGGCGAAAGAGGTCCACAAAAGCCTAAAAACTGCAGCCGGGATTTTCAAACACCTGAAGGTGAGAAATGGAGCTGGACTTCAGTGTGGATGGGGTAGGGATGGGGTGGTGGATGGTGCAGGTGCAGGGAGCTCACCTGTGGTGTGCAGAGCATGCTGGGAGCTCACAGGCTTTATAAACGAGTGAACACCTGATCAATGACCTAACAACCTCATGAGCCTGAGCTCAGCGCTTCTGGGGTCTGTGTCTGAGCAGAGTGATTTTGGGGTGATGGGCTATGAGTGATTCTGGGGTGATGGGTTATGAGTGATTCTGGGGTGATGGGTTATGAGTGATTCTGGGGTGATGGGTTATGAGTGATTCTGGGGTGATGGGTTATGAGTGATTCTGGGGTGATGGGTTATGAGTGATTCTGGGGTGATGGGTTATGAGTGATTCTGGGGTGATGGGTTATGAGTGATTCTGGGGTGATGGGTTATGAGTGATTCTGGGGTGATGGGTTATGAGTGATTCTGGGGTGATGGGTTATGAGTGATTCTGGGGTGATGGGTTATGAGTGATTCTGGGGTGATGGGTTATGAGTGATTTTGGGGTGATGGGGTATGAGTGTTTTTGGGGTTTGTGTGTGAGTGATTCTGGGGTGATGGGCTATGAGCGTTTTTGGGGTGATGGGTTATGAGTGATTTTGGGGTGATGGGTTATGAGTGATTTTGGGGTGATGGGGTATGAGTGTTTTTGGGGTTTGTGTGTGAGTGATTTTGGGGTGATGGGTTATGAGTGTTTTTGGGGTTTGTGTGTGAGTGATTTTGGGGTGATGGGTTATGAGTGATTTTGGGGTTTGTGTCTGAGTGATTTTGGGGTGATGGGTTATGAGTGATTTTGGGGTTTGTGTGTGAGTGATTTTGGGGTGATGGGTTATGAGTGTTTTTGGGGTGCCCCTCCCCTCAGGATGCCTATATCCCGCGCCTCATCACCCCGGCAGAGAAGGGCAGAGACCTGGAGACTCGAGTCATCGACACCTTCATCGTACAGTGCCAGGCCGAGGCCCAGGAGGGTATGATGAATTATTATTATTATTATTATTATTATTATTACTACTATTATTATTACTGTTATTATTATGACGACTATTGTTATTGTTACTATTATTATTTTTATGACCAGTAGTTATTGTTGTTCTGTGTTGTCGTAGTGACCATCGCCCGGGCGATTGAGCTGAAGCATAATGCCAGTCTGATCGCGGCCCTGGCTTTCGAGACGGCAAACTTCTACCAGAAGGCCGGTGAGCGGGCCTGAGCCTTTCAGCTGAATGTACACAAACTTCACTCCTTATGGCCAGGGATTCGAACCTGCAACCTCTACAGTTCCAATCGCAGCTCCCTCACCATACAGACCACGCCCTTAACACCCGGCCAATCCCAGCGCTCTAACGCTTGTGTTGCTATGGTTACAGATCCCGCCCATAACACCCAGCCAATCCCAGTGCTCAAGTTGCAGTGTTTACAGACCACGCCCCTAACACCCAGCCAATTGCAGCGCACTAACGCTTGTGTTGCTATGGTTACAGACCACACCCTGAACACCCTGGAGCCGGACTACAGCGGCAAGTGGAGGAAATATCTGCAGCTGAAGCAGCACTTCTACATGGCCTACGTACGCTATACCTGTCTATATATATAATCTAGAGAGAAAATATAGGTATCAATTGGTGAAACTTACAGTACAGTAGCCTGAAAGCCGGCCCTTGGCAGGCTGGAGTAACTCAGCAGTGGCTGCAGTGGCTGAGGATCAGTGTAAAATAAGGGCGTAATTTTGTGACGCTCCCTTGCAGGCGTACTGCTATCATGGACAGACTCTGCTGGCCAGCGACAAGTGTGGAGAGGCCATCCGATCCCTACAGGAGGCTGAGAAGTGTGAGTACCTGCTTCCACTGTATCTGCCCCAACCATCTACCCCCCCGTATCTACCCCCCTGTATCTGCCCCAACCATCTACCCCCCCGTATCTACCCCCCTGTATCTGCCCCATCCATCTACCCCCCAGTATCTGCCCCAACCATCTACCCCCCCGTATCTGCCCCATCCATTTACCCCCCCGTATCTACCCCCCAGTATCTGCCCCAACCATCTACCCCCCTGTATCTGTCCCATCCATTTACCCCCCCGTATCTACCCCCCGTATCTGCCCCACTGTATCTGCCCCATCAATCCACCCCCCTGTATCTGCTCCCTCTGTGTGTGTGTGTGTGTGTGTGTGTGTGTGTGTGTGTGTGTGTTACTCCAGTACTCACTGCGCTGTGTGTGTGTGTGTGTGTGTGTGTGTGTTACTCCAGTACTCACTGCGCTGTGTGTGTGTGTGTGTGTGTGTGTGTGTGTGTGTGTGTGTGTGTTACTCCAGTACTCACTGCGCTGTGTGTGTGTGTGTGTGTGTGTGTGTGTGTGTGTGTGTGTGTGTGTGTGTGTGTGTGAGAGTGTGTGTGTGTGTGTGTGTGTGTGTGACTCCAGTACTCACTGCGCTGTGTGTGTGTGTGTGTGTGTGAGTGTGAGTGTGTGTGTGTGTGTGTGTTACTCCAGTACTCACTGCGCTGTGTGTGTGTGTGTGTGTGTGTGTGTGTGTGTGTGTGTGTGTGTGTGTGTGTGTGTGTGTGTGTTACTCCAGTACTCACTGCGCTGTGTGTGTGTGTGTGTGTGTGTGTGTGTGCTGCAGGTTACTCCAGTACTCACTGCGCTGTGTGTGTGTGTGTGTGTGTGTTACTCCAGTACTCACTGCGCTGTGTGTGTGTGTGTGTGTGTGTTACTCCAGTACTCACTGCGCTGAGTGTGTGTGTGTGTGTGTGTGTGTGTGTGTGTGTGTGTGTGTGTGTGTGTGTGACTCCAGTACTCACTGCGCTGTGTGTGTGTGTGTGTGTGTGAGTGTGAGTGTGAGTGTGAGTGTGAGTGTGAGTGTGTGTGTGTGTGTGTGTTACTCCAGTACTCACTGCGCTGTGTGTGTGTGAGTGTGAGTGTGAGTGTGAGTGTGTGAGTGTTACTCCAGTACTCACTGCGCTGTGTGTGTGTGTGTGTGTGTGTTGCAGGTTACTCCAGAGCAGAGGCCCTGTGTAAGGAGTACAGACAGACGAAGGGCCCGGGCAGCACAGCCAAGCCCTCTGAGCAGGTCTTCTTCCTCAAGCTGGGCGGCCTGATCAAGAACACCCTGGAGAAGTGCCAGAGGGAGAACGGCTTCATGTGAGAGGCTGCCTGCCCCGCCAATCATGTCCTGCCCCGCCCACTCTGCAGCATCTAGCCCCTCCCACCCAGTCCACAATAATAACTTGCTGTAGTGAATGTTTTATATTTTATATTGTATGATGAGTAAGTATTATTGATTGGTTGTATTGATTGGTGTGGTGGGATATCAGTCAGAGGTAGGGCAGACATTCTCATACGTCACTCTGGATAAGAGTGTCTGCCTAATGCCTGTAATGTAATGTAATGTAAACCCCCCTCCCCCCCTCCCAGTTATTTCCACAAGGTTCCGGCTGAGGCCCCCCAGCTGGAGCTGAAGGCCAGCTATGGCCTGGCTGAGCCAATCGCCTTCGAGTTCCCCCCCCTCAGCGACCAGTGCACCCCCCAGACCTACTCCACCTTCGATCTGACCAGGGGGTCCAAGGATGACAAGGTAGAGACTCCTTCAGTTAATGTCTTATTCCCAAGAGTAATCAGGAGTGCCTGAGATCGGGAGTGCCTGAGATCAGGAGTGCGTTTCCCGTGTCTGAGATCAGGAGTGTCTGAGATCAGGAGTGCGTTTCCTGTGTGTTCCAGGCCAAGCCGAAGCAGGAGGAGGAGGTGAAGCCAGTGAAGGAGCCAGATCTGAAGCCGCAGAAGGATACAGGCTGTGCCATCTCCTAAACGCCCTGCGGAAACCCCCCTGCGGGAGACCCCCCCGCATAAACCCCCCCCGCGGGAGACCCGCAACCCGCCTTCCGCAAATATCTCACACTCATGTGGTTTTGATTTTTTAAACTTAATATAAGCCTTCATTTTTTTTCACCATAGATTTGAAACACAAAAAAGAAAATCCAAAGTGTAGATTGAAGAGATGTGTAAGATGTGGTTGTGGCTCTGTTCTTGCAGTGGAGTCACATGTCTGGGTTTATGGGTAGAACCACAGTAACAGGGTTTGGGATGCGTCCACTGGACCGGGGGCTACAGCACGGGATCATCCCCATAGGACGGGATCATCCCCATAGGACGGGATCATCCCCATAGGACGGGATCATCTCAGACGCACAGTTAATGCAAGTCCGTTTGGCAATCAGTAAAGCTTAGAGTTGAGAGAAAATGATCCCACTAACTTGATTATATGTTTATTTTTTTTAAAGATGCAGAGGAACATAGGTGTTTCATTCTTTTCTCTTTAGATTATGATAATCTTGGCCATTTATATATTTTGTTTCATACATAACTAATTACGGTTTTGAGTTTCTTCATAATCTTGGTATACTTTTCTGGAAGATTTTTTAGTTGATTTTTCAACAATTAATTTAGAAAGGCTCCTGTATTTGAGCCATTTTTTTCATTGTAGAATTGTTTATTTATTATTCTTATACAAACATTTGATTTTATATTATTGTGTAACCATTTATGACCAGCTGCAGTGCCCCATAATTAATACTCAAACTGTGTGACGGACTTTCTGTGAGCAACACTCACTCTGCCCGTGTTTTTATTGTAAGTCATTGTGAAACTGAAATGCTGCCCCCCTCCCCCCTTGGCTGTATGATATTCATATGTTTACGTTTCATGCTGTGGGTTTCTGGGGAACATACTTTGCTGAAATATTTCTTCTCCACAAGTGGAAATCTTATCCTCAGTCTGAGAGCCGAGTCCGGGAGATTGTGTTATGGTGGGAAAGCCTGTCGGTTTGGAGGGCAGGGATTGGTTGCTGAGACTAAACGTGTCACAGGCATCGACAATGGGAGTGGTCCTGGGTGTAGCCACAATAAGATCCGCACAGCCGTTGGGCCCTTGAGCAAGGCCCTTAACCCTGCACTGCTCCAGGGGAGGATTGTCTCCTGCTTAGTCTAATCAACTGTACGTCGCTCTGGATAAGAGCCAATAATGTAATGTAATGTAATGTCCTGGGAGAACATTATGGGTGGAGTCACGTGTTATAGGTTGCTTCAGACCATGTGCTTTGTGATGTCACACCCATTCCTGAAAATGATCCAATTGGAGCACACTAAAATTGCACAGTAAAAGTATACTGTGATATACAATCTGACGTCCAGACCCACAGCCAGGCAGTCCCCCACACGATGGTGTGACAGGGCAGTTTATTACAGATCTACACCTTTAAATCCAGATGATTCATACAGTACATTGTCATAACCGTAGGTTTTGAGCGCCATGGTCATTCAGAAGGATCTCTGTACACACTCTTTTTGTTTTGAAATATGAAGTCATCGATGCCCTTTGGTGATGTGTTTTAAAAGCGTTCAGCGTTGAGTCCATTTTTGGACTGAAATTGAAGTCGCATCCTGAACAATGCCTTACCCAGCCCCTTTACAGTGTTAAATGATAGTACTTCTGTGTAACAAGATAAATAAACATTTATAGTAGCCATTCTAATTTGAAAAAGTATATATGTGTAGAAATAATAGTTAGTATTAATCTACTCAAGAGTTTTATCTTGGGAGACATGGATTTGCTTGTCTCAAGAGTTCAGATTGTATTACATTACCCAAAATCGTGCCCCTGGCAATATTTAAAAACTGTCTGGTAATTAATAAAATGACCCTAAGAATGTCTAGGCAACACTTTTTAGACCAACTGGGTGGTTCCCAGTCAACTTTGTCCAATAAAACCTGTTCTTACTTTTTTCCCCCCATTACTACCAACTAAATATGAATATCGTATGCTGTATTACAATGCTGTATACATAAATAAAACATTATGCATCATAAAACTGGTTTGTGTATTCCCTTCTTAACAAATTGCATTTGTTTTTTAATAAAAGTTTGTGAAAGGGAGACTTTAGTGCTTGATTGTCATTATGGCTGAAAATGAATAAATGAATAAATGTAGCACTCTGTCCAGTTAATCCTGTGTTTTCTTAACAGATCGACATTCCCTTATATAAATATTCTGTTAAATTTACATTTCATATTGACATTAACATTCAACTTTAATGTCAACTTATGGACACATTTACACACACATTGATGCTGTGATAAATATGACCGTGACCGTGAAAAGGGAGATAAACGTTTACCAGCTCTCAGTGGGGCAGGGGCCTCTGTCAGGTGGTGGTGGTGGTTTTCAGATTAAGTTTTGAGTTTTAGGCATCGCCATAGTACCGAATGGGCCCCGGCAGAATTCAGCTCCGTAGCCTTGTTGCACATCACGGTAAACTCCTACATTCCACACGGGGCAAAGACTGGCCCAGCCCTCGGTGTAGCTGGAAGAATGAAACTGAAATTAAAAGGGAGCAAAATACCGGACGGATCCATGTACACGGTTACTACCGGTGTCCAGCTCGATAGCTCTGGTAATGCGCATGCGGATCAGGTTATGGGAAGATAAAAAGTAACAGGATGTCACAATCCGGTTTGTCCTTTAGTTTGTGATTCTGTAGTACGTGGTTATTCCTTGGGTTAAATCAAAACCGCAGTCGAAGGAAGGCATATGTATACGGAGCTGTTCCACGTTGGATAGGAAGAAAAAAAAATCTGCGTTAAGAATGAGCAAGGATCGTGAGAAAGTAAGTGCTTTTTCAAATATTTAAAAGGTTTGCATCGTGCGAAACTTTGAGAAAGTGTGGCGAGCAAAGCGTTAGCACAGTATTGTAGTCGAGCTGTGACCTGCCTTTTGCAAACAGAAAAGCAAACCGACTTGAATGTCGTAGCCAACCATACGCATGATGTAACCACACTCACAATTCCATAAACAATTCCATAAACAATGCATAAACAAGGCTTTCCGTTTTTACTTTATTTTTTACTCATTCCCGTTTGAGTAACCTACAGTATCTTGCCCAAGATTCTATAGCAAAGTAATCATGCACTGCGGCAGCTGCATCAGCTTTATTCTAATAGTTATAATTATAATAATTGTTTAAATAATAACAGCTTTTGAAATGTCTCCCAGGCTCCCGCTGTTGAAGAGACAGAGTTTGGGGGTACAGGGGTGTCCCAGCGGAGAAAGGTCATTCACTTCGCTAACGGGGACACACTGGAACAGGACTGCAGTGACGAAGAGGAGGAAGCACCCAAAAAAGAGCCCTTCTCTGCCCCTGACAACACGGTGAGGGGGGTTAGTCACCTGCACACCTGTGTCCCTGAACACATGTACACCTACAGGCCACACACAGTACAACAGGAGAGCCAGTGACTATTTTACACCTTACAGGCCACACACAGGACAACAGGAGAGCCAGTGACTATTTAACACCTTACAGGCCACACAGTACTACAGGCCTTTGTATTCATTGTCCTTGAAATATTTGTTGTTTTATTTCTTGTTTGGTGGTATTAGGTGCAGAATTCATGGAGGCAGCACTCATGGTGTCTGTGTATGAAAGCTGGAAAGAGGTTCATACAGAGTGAGTATGAAGAGAGAGCGAGAGAGCGAGAGAGCGAGAGAGACTCCTGTCTGGAGTGCTAGCCATTAAATCTGAAGCACTGCGCATAAATCAGGCTCGTTGCTCTCCGTGAGGGAGTGAAACGGAAGTCATCTTTACGAGCTCTCTCCTCTCTGCCCCCAGCTTGTGATTTCGTTGGGGGGAAACTGGCCAATCTGGTCGGACTCAACATGGCCAAATACCAGTACGCAGTTGATCAGTTTCAGCGCGAGAAGCCGGAGGTGGGTACAGTTTGAGTAAAAAGAACATGAACCTTAAACGGGCTCGGGCAGATTGAGTTTCAGTTCAGCCAATTCAGGAAATTTACAGAAATCCAATTCATTAACTGAAATATAATTGTGTATTTTCCCATTTATTTACTGAACTGACTGAACTCAAATGGCATTGGCCTCAAGCCTGGTGGCACCACTCCTGTTACTAATAAAGACCGAGATGGAGATGGAGGTTTAGTGCAGGAAATTACAAACCTTCAACTTACCCGTCAGACTATTATTTAGATATTATTAGTCTTATTTCTGCATTTTCAGCACAGCAGTGTCATGTGCTGAAACACACTCAGTGAGCACTTTATTAGGTATTCATTAGACTTTTTTTTTTTTTTGGTCTTACTGGTCTTCTGCTACTGTAGCCTGTGAACTTAGAGGTTTGACAAGTTGTGTGTTCAGAGATGCTCTTCTGCATACCACTGTTGTAATGTGTGGTTATTTGCATTACTGTCACCTTCCTGTCAGCTTCAACCAGTCTGGCCCTTCTCCTCTGACCTCTCTCATTAAAAACGGTCTGTCTGCAGAACTGCTGCTCACTGGATGTTTTTTTTGGTTTTCGCACCATTCTCTGCAAACTGTAAAAACTGTTGTGCGTGAAAATCACAGGAGATCAGCGGTTTCTGAGATACTCAATCCACCCTGTCTGGCACCAACAATCATTCCACAGTCAAAGTCACTTAGATCACATTTCTTCCCCATTCTGACATTTGGTCTGAACAACAGCTGAGCCTCTTGACCACATCTACATGCTTTCATGCATTTCGTTTTTGCCACATGATTTGCTGATGAAATACCTACCTAATAAATTGCTCACCGAGTGTAGAAACAGTAGCCACTAGTGCAGCACGCTAACAAAACAATAAATGGCTTGAATTAAAGCTGTACAGCGGTTGTATGAAATCACCCTGTTCATATTGATTTACGGGGTCTCTCAGTGAGCTGCAAGTGCATGAGGAGAGGGTATTTCACTCATTTAACTCCCTTTACAGGGTTCGAAGGGTCAAGGTGCTGATGGAGCCCCAGGTTTGAAGGAAGGGGACGAAACAATCCGGCTTTCCCCCCAGAGGAGTGTACAGTATGGGGCCACAAAGTCACCGCCAGTCCCTGGTGTCTGGACCTCCCCCAGCAGCGCTGAACACCAGCGTAGTGGCACCGGCTCACACAACAAGGGATACCAGGACGATTAACAACAAACAGGCTTCAAACAGACTTAAACATTAGAGAATCCTTGTTGATTTGCACAAAGCACAAAACCCACTCATCCTACTGAAGTCATGACATCACCTTAAGTGTGGGGGCTTAACCAATCACAGAATACCTTGGCAGCATCCAGTAGAATATCCAGTAGAAAATGGTTTTGCGCCATTTCAAGAGAAATGTCCAAGTTCATGAATGTTCAAGCAAAGAGATTGTTGTTTGCCAAAATGTACAGTCTGAGATCGACAGGAGTGTTTTCACTACATTTTACTTGTATTTCAAATATGTATTTCACCCCAGTTTTATCAGAACAACTGCTAATGTAATAAATGATAATCTGTAATACAAGAAATGTCTGTTTCAACTACATGGTGTGGGTGTGTGTGTATGTGTGTGTGTGTGTGCATGCGCATTGTTTGTTTTTTGCCCAAACCTGTTGCCTTAAATGTTTCTGTATGTGGTAATGTGGAGTTTTGTGGGAATTTGTAAAAAATGTAGCTTGCTGCGTGTATAGGAAATCAGATAAAGGAAAGCTTTCTGTGCAAAATACTACAATATTTAAAAAATGAAGCAAAGAATGACTTGTTTTTTCTGGAACTACCTATTTGATCATTGGGTACTGGAGGCACACATTATGAAAACATATTGTGGAATATCATCAGAAATTATTTAATGACAGTTTTACACTTCTTATTAGACCTTCATGACTTCCACTGCGTGAGCAGCACCGTCAAACGTGTTTCCAATTGTCACGCAGCTATAGAATCTGATATACAGTACTCCACATGCACCATTTATTGTATAATGCGTTTTTTAACGAGTCATGTGCAAAACGAAAAGATCCGACGAGGATGGGATTCGAACCCACGCGTGCAGAGCACAATGGATTAGCAGTCCATCGCCTTAACCACTCGGCCACCTCGTCTGCTGTTCCACTGGCCCTGAGAATGTCGCTCAAAATCATTACAGCCATCATATGCCTATTTCAATGTATTTACCTGCATCTTTTTGTGAGACTACCGAAGTTCCTACTTTCAATCTTGACTTACCAAGTACTAACGGCAAATGTGAATAACCTTGAGCCCCGTGGCATACGCATAACCACATAACAAGGTGTGTGTAACGCACCAATGACAAATTGTGTTTTGCACGGAAAGTAGTTTAGTCCGTAACGCTTAAAACAAAACGTATTCTGTTCAAAAACAGTGGCTTGGGACAACAGATGAAGTATTGGTATCCGTGTTTTGTTTTCGCTGACACGTCACTGAAATATATCGGTCTGTGTGCTGATCGGGCTCGGCTAACTTCTTTTTGATGATTACGGCGGTTGGCAAAACCAGATTGGTGCATTACCGCCACCTACTGGATATATTACGTATTTCGCTTCATTTATTTCTCAAATAAAAACTCTCCCATTTATAAACCCACATTCTCTGCCACTTCTCTATCTCCCAGCGGTCTGACTGCCACCAAATGTTTTCTCGAAAATTCCCTGAATCTCATCCCACAACAGCCATACCCAAAATCTCTCTAGCTGCAACCACCGCCACCTGAACCCTCTCCAATGTTGTTACAATCTCACTAGTACAATAACCATTGCAATAAATGCTTAAAAATCCCATATTCTATCCACTGTCCCAGCTCTGTTCTCTTTTCTGCCCTTATTCAAATAAATAAATTCAAATATGGAAGTAGCTCTCTTTATGGGCTTTGGTGGAAGCCTTTCATATGCCCTCACCCTATAACTATAACAACATCTTAAAACACTCTTTCTGGTAGCTCACCCTGAGCTCGAGTAGAAATGATCTATTCTGCTCGGCTACTATAACCGCATTTGCCTTCTTCTCCTTCTTAGTTTTGTTTAACGGCGGATGGAAAACTTAGAAGTGCATTGTCGCCACCCACCGGATTAAGTATAAATAATTCTCAAAAATATAAAGAATAATCATAATATTTGCCCTATTTAACGGAGAAACCAATCGCGAACTAAAAGTACCTATTGATTGGGCCCGAACGGCTCCACCTTCTGACGTCACCAAAGATCGACGTTGCGAGAGAAACTTCTCTGACGTTGTCGCGTCAACCGCGGGGGCGCAGGCGCACAAGCAGCAGCCATGCTCCGAGGGTGGACGAAGGCGAACGGTCGGATAATGGAGGAGAGGCTAATAGCAGCGGTTGCGGATTATCCTGAGTTATACAACTCGACTCTAAGTTCTTACAAGGACGCGGATAAAAAGGCGAAGGCGTGGAGAGCTGTCAGCCTTCAGGTGGAATTGCCGGGTAAGGAGAAACCTGGATGTGTAGCGAAAAGGGATATGGGGCGGCCAGCTGTGACATCACGCTTGATTGACATTTTGATTGCTTTGTGGAACGAACAAGCTAGCGTGCTAAGTAGCAAAATAGCTACACCTTAATGTTAAATTGACCAATTTTAGAAATGCTAATGTGTATTGTTATATTTCAATGAATTGAGCAAGCAGTCACAAGCGCTTGTGTATTTTATTTACCATTTCAAATGGGTTTTTCAAAAGCAGTTAGCTAGCCAGTGCAATACTAGCTAACTTAGCTAGCCTGTCTCTGAGTAACCAGCACTGAGCTAGCTAGCTACAATCCCAAGCCTACCTTTCTGCTGTGTTGTAGTAAAGCCTGTTTTAGTTGTCATTCCTTCCTTGATAGTTGTGTTTTGTTTCTACGAAATCTTATTATTAAGAGAAAGCTAGATGGGCCTCATTGTTTATTTCTGGCTGTGACAACATTGTTACTGTTGACTAATAATATTTACATTTTTGCCTTGGGTGGAAAATAACACACTTGATAAATACTCCTTCGATATATCGTCACTACCTGCATAAAATAGGCTTCAAATGTAATTTGGAATAAAGATGAAATGCTTGTTTTGAGTGGGTTAACTGCTGTCAATATTCTGGGCAGTTTCTAGACTGAAAAAATATTTGGAATAGAATTCCCCAAAAGCATATAAGCATATCAGGTTAGGTGTGCTCCTGCCGTTGTCCTTGACCAAGGCACTGGTCTCAGAACTGGAGTTGGTCCCTGGGTGCTGCACTGTGGCTGTCCACTGCTCCTAAGTAACTAGGATGGGTCACATGCAGAGGACGCATTACCCCATGGGGCCTAATAAAGTACATTTTATTAAGAGGAACATTTATCTTGTTACAGCAAGTATTTTAAAGGTAAGAATTTTGTCAAAACATTGTTACTAGACCATTGTAAATCCCTTCCTATCATTGAAAAAGGCTCACTGACGTGTTGACTCTGTCTCTGCCTGTGTTTATAGTACTTAAATTCGGGTTTCAAAATATACATTTGATGGCCGGCACTCTGTACCAAAACATTGTACAGCTGTGCAATAGTTCAAGCTCATTGGTTGAAAGTTGGTTTTAATTGCCACAGCGAATGGGGTTTCAATGTCAGCGCGTTCACAGAGAAGGGGAGGGTTGAACAGTGCTGTGGTTTGAGCGTGCTTGTTGCTGCCATCTCTCTGTTGACTGTTAGAAGTCTGAAGTGACCTGTTGTACCTTTACGCTCTCTCTCTGAACGTGAGGGACGGTGGTGTGGTAGTTAAAATGGCCGCCGCTGTGTTCTGCAGAGGAGGACTGCAGGCGGAAGTGGAAGAGTCTGAGGGACATGTTCATCAAGGACAAGCGGTCGGAGCAGCGGCGCCGTGCGTCGGGCGGGATCCACCGCAGCTGGAAGTACAGCTGGCAGATGGCCTTCCTCACGCCCTTCATCCAGTCGCGCAGCAGCCAGAGCAGCCTGGCGCCGGACGAGCTGGACGAGGAGCACGACGACGACAAGGACGACGACAAGATGGAGGGCGGCGGGAACGCCAGCTTCGTCATCCACGAGATGGAGGGCGAGCCGGGCGACGCGGACGCGCCCGCGGGCTGGCAGGGCCCGCGCAGGAAGAGGCGCTGGCAGGTGGAGGGACTGGAGGGCGCGGAGGACGAGATGTTCCTGCTCAGCCTGGTGCCCTACCTGAAGCGCCTCTCCTACGAGAAGAAGAGCGCCATCAAACTCAAATTCCACCAGCTGCTGTACGAGGCGGAGTTCCAGTAGCCCCAGCCCTGCCCGCTCTCCGCTCTGTGTTTCTGTTTCTGTTCCTGTTCCTGTTTCTGTTCAGCACAGCCTCGTTATGGCGGCCGTGCACACGTTTACCGTCTTTAGCATGTTGTAGCACCTCCAGCAGGGCGGGTTGGGTTGGGTTGGGTTGGGTTGGGTTGGGTTGGGTTGGGTTGGGTTGGGTTGAGTTGAGTTGAGTTGAGTTGCAGAAGCCCTGGTCCTGGTCCCGGAGAGCCCCAAGGTGTGGCTGGTTTTTGTTTTTGACTTAAAATCAGCAACCGATTCAGACCCAAGAAACCAGATGAGGTGAGGTAACTGTAATAAACTGCTTTAATAGATCAATTAATTACTGAGTAACATTGAAAACCAGCGCACCCTACGGCTCTCCAGAACCAGGGTTGGGGACCCCAGCACACCCTGCAGCTCTCCAGGACCAGAGTTGGGGACCCCTGGTTTAGGGTTAGGCCAGGCTGGGCTGCACTGGATTGGGGTGGATATTACCACAGCGGAGAGTCGTTAGCCTATCCAGGGCAATCAATCGAGCAAATTTTTTTTTTTTTTTTACAACCCTGCATGGTGGACATCTTCTTTTCTGTTCTTTGAACTTTGTTACACCTGTAACATGGGGGGGGGGGAATTGTACAGTGAGATATTTTTACGATACAGCTTTAAATAAGATTAACTTCTTACTTTTCACTACAGAGAGCAGAAAAGAGAGATGGATGGAAAGCACATTGAAAAGAGATTAAATGAACTATGGAAGAGAAAATTGTGTTAAAAATCCACATAACTCCCACAGAATAAGATTTTGGTTTGGGTATTTAAGACCTTCTCAGTGTATGAATCTGAAGAGCCTTAAGTTTGGAAGCAGAATGTTCAGATTATCAGGTGAAACTGTACAAGGAAATAAAAAAAGTGCTGTTTTTTTTGTGTCAGGGTTTTGTGGGATGAAAGTCTGGGGGTTTGGCACGAGTGGAATCCTGTGATTTTCTTCCGTTTTCAGCGTGGGACGGGTTGTGTGGCCGGGACTTTAACACAGGCCCGCTCTGCCCAGCGTCAGTCACACCGGCAGGGTGTGTGTGTTTCACTTCCTGTGTGTGATGAGCTGCTTTTAGGTAGAGCTTCTCTCTGGGGGGAAAAGAAGAGTGCACCAACATTTATACCTCAGTACAGGGTCAAGGCCAGAGACTGAATTGGCCGCCCGTGTTTCTCTGTAAGAACTGGACGGAACCTGTATATCTGCCATGTTTTGGCTCAGAACTTCTTCAAATTCCTGCAGATGAACACCTGTGTTAGCCAACAATTTTTTTTATTTTTTATTTTTTTTTAACTCTGCTTTCCACCCCCCTCTCCCCTCCCCACACACACACACACACCCTCACACACACACACACACACACACACACACACACACACACACACACACACACACTCACACAGACACAGACACACACACACTCACACACACACATATACACACACACACACACACACACTCTCACACACAGTGACGTTCAGTAATTAAAAATCCTGGATGGTCGATTATTAAATCCATTAATTCATCTTTATAAAACAATTTTGTTTTGATTTTTATGTGATTGATTTGTTCATTACTTTTGAAGACATTAGATTCTTGTCACTTAATGTGTAGTATGCTATGAATGGGAGAGTGGAAGGGTCTTCATGCTAACTCGATTTTCATTTCTTACATAAAATGTGTATTTGTATGGGGATGACTGTGAATATATGAAAATATAAAATTATTTGTACTTGCTAATCACTCTTGCTAATTTGTATTTTAAATAAAAATATGTCCTGTGTTATACCATGGTTTTATTAGCGTATTGTTTTGTTGCAGGATGTGTACCATGCAATGACACTAGGGGGCAGTGTGGGACCAGCATCAGGGCCCGTCGATGACGAAATGCCACAGAATGGCATTTTTTAACCACTCCAAGAACCTTGATTAGTTAGGTCAAACCACAGGGCTGTGTACAGTGGTCATTTCTAATCTATGGGATCATCAATAAGCAGCCCTCAGAATGAATATGGAATTTTCAGAATATATATTCCATTGACATTTGAATTCGAATGAAACACTTGGATTCAATCACCTATTAACTTGGTTTTACTGCACACAATTATGTGAGTCAAACTGAATGTCTCTGGAGTTCATATTTACAATAGCCATTTGCCTTTTCAGAATAGATACACATTCCTGCTTACTAATACAGGTTCATTGGCGTGGGGTGTAGTCGGCACTTGTGAGATGAACAGCCGTGTCACAGAACAATAGTAGCTACTAAAACATTGTCGACTTTTAATGTTATATATTTTTTTTAAATGTTGCTTCTGATTTTAAAAGGGCATACCGCAATGTTAACCTTAAAAAGTGGGTTACTGCGCCAATGTCACCAGTCACCATCAGTACTAAACCAGTTAAACATACACAATCAAGTTGGATCCTGTCGCCAGGATGTAGCCCATCCGCCGATGTCTGGCCCACGGAAGTAAGCCGCGATGCTGCGCACTTGTTTGGCTCACTCCCGTTACTGCAGACCCCATCCCGATGGAAGCGTTCGGACGCCGCTGGAGTTCACTTCCTGTTTGTACTCAACGAGGTTACTGCCGTGATTGAAACGCCAACTCTCTGCACACTCTGGTTTTTTTAAAAGTAAGGGACGTCTTTTGTTTTTTCTTGTTGTTTGTTATGATTATCCCGCGTGATGTTCGATATAGTTCAATGCGTTCGTAAACCTATTTGAGTCTAATGGGTTCCAAATAGAGGATTGTATAGTCTCAAGTAGCTATCGTTCGCTAGCGACTGTTTTTCTTTTCTTTGAAATCAGTCCGTGTTGCGCATACTCTGTCCAACTTGTCTCAAACTGTGCTGCGTTCACGCCGTCATCTCCCGGTGTATCGAACTGTCCATAGCTAGATCCAGACTGTCGGACTCGATGTGCATCCAAACACACGCGATTGATTGCATTGTGGATGGTTGGGGAAATATTGTAGCTAGCTAGCGGTTAGGCTGGAAAGCGTTGAAACTAGCTGGCTAAGCCATCGTCTTTTTTAGATTTAAATTCAGATGGACAGCTAAGTAACTAAAAGCCATGCTACATATTCTCAGAATAAGTGATGTTACCCTCCAGTCTGTCGCTAGCTTGTATAAAGACATGCTGCGTATAAAACTGCAAGTGTTGTGGTGGAAGTCGACGCAAATTTGCTTCAGGTAGGCTACCTAGTTAGCTGGTTGGCCAGCACCTTAACTAATAGCTAAGTTAATGTAGCACTGCTGGGACAGCTGTTATTTTAAGTCTGATCACTATCCATTTAGCAAAGATGTTTCGTAGTGGCTAGATAACAAGCAAAACTTGCTTTCTTTCTTTTCTTTATTACATTAACGATAGAAGTCTAGTTCTAGGTAACTTAGGATAGGTAACTGGAACAGCTAAGTAGCAGCCTAAATACCTATTTTGTTAGTTTCCTTAAAGTCTCCTGCACTCAGTTGATGTATTTGGAATATGACATTAGCGAAATTAAGTGTATCCTACTTGCTTCCATGGATTTTAGGTCGTTCGCTTGTCATGTCTCGGGTTATGGGACATAGCTCCACATAGCCGATATATCGTTATAGCTATGCGCGCTGACCAACTAACTTAATATTCAGATTAATTCAGACCAACTGAACGCAGATAAGCTAGGTTTACAAATGTGAGAATTTGTTCTGCTTACAACGTCCTTTGTTGGCTTCAAAATATGCATGGCTTGCGGGTATTGAACAATTGAACTCTTCTTCCTGCCTGGCGTTTCGCAATAGCCTCTGGCTTCACTCCTTTGAAACAGGATGAGGTTATCGCTGGCATCCAAACTCCTGGCAAACCCACGAATAGGCCAATTTAATCATCCCCCGCCTCCTACGTGTTCACTCCTCTGTTGCGATATTTGTGGGAGCGTGCGGCTATACTGCGGTTACTTGCGTTTTTGTAATAATTTTGCCAGGGAGGCCAAATTAGGCTGTGATACTTTAACTTACCATCAGACACTAAAAATCAAATCTCATACCACTTTTATGTAAAGCGCTAGGGGAACATTCCTGTATACATGCTTCCTGAAAAAGGGCCCCCTTAGTTAAAGAGAACAATACATATTTCCTTGCATTTATATATTGCTTTTCTCACATTCAAAGCGCTTTACAATGATGAGGGGGAAACTCACCTCAACTACCACTAATGTGCAGCACCCACCTGGGTGATGCAACGGCTGCCATTTTGTGCCAGAACGCTCACCACACACCAGGGCGTGAACAGTGTTTTTGCCAAATAAATCGGGATGATTTGGTGGCAGGTTAATTTAGCCAGGACACCGGAAACACATACTCTTTGTAAGTTAGTTAAGTTGTCCTGTTCTACCGTAGCAGGTATCCGTAGTGAATCGTAGTTCTGTGACTGCCCCCCCATCCGCTAGGTTGTTGACTTTCTAATTTCTGCCACAAAACCGAAATCTTGCTTTTTGGAGACGAGATGAGGAGCCATTGCGTCATCTGGCTTCAGTTGTGAAAACGGAGCGGGTCTTCACCCTGTGGGGCCCGAAACACTCACAAGCGTGACGGCACGGCGATCTGAACCCACACATCCAGGCCTGGGTGCCATAATTAGCCTGTTAGAAGTACTTTAAGCCTTTAGACACCAAATAAATACATGCAGATTACTTACAATAAAAACAAATCACAATTACAGATTTTTTAAAAAAGAACAGGATTGCTTGGGTATCTAAAGATTTTTATAGCAAATGTAGCCCAGTCACTATTTGAGGAGTTTATGGAGGCTATGTATTTGGCCCAAGTGTGGGGCAGTCTGTAGCCTAATGGCTAAGGCACATGACTGGGTCCTGGAAGGTTGGTGGTTCAAGCCCCGGTGTAGCCACAAGAAGATCCGTGCAGCTGTTAACCCTGCATTTCTCTAGGGGGAATTGTCCACTGCTTAGTCTAATCAACTGTAAGTTGCTTTGGATAAAAGTGTCAGCTAAATAACAAATTATTATTATTATCTAAGTGACTTTGATCATGGAATGATTGTTGCTGCCAGACAGGGTGGTTTGAGTATCTCGGAAACTGCCGATCTGCTTGGATTTTCATGCACAACAGTCTCTAGAGTTTGCAGAGAATGGTGCGAAAAACAAAAAACATCCAGTGAGCAGCAGTTCTGTGGGCGAAAATGTGTTGTTAATGAGAGAGGTCAGAGAAGGTCCAGACTGGTGGAAGCTGACAGGAAGGTGACAGAAACACAACTAACCACACAGTAACACAACTAACCACACAGTAACACAACTAACCACACAGTAACACAACTAACCACGCAGTACCACAACTAACCACGCAGTACCACAACTAACCACACAGTAACACAACTAACCACACAGTAACACAACTAACCACGCATTACCACAACTAACCACACAGTAACACAACTAACCATGCATGACCACAGTGGTATGCAGAAGAGCGTATCTGAACACACACCCCATCAAACCTCTGAGTGGATAGGCTACAGCAGAAGACCAATAAGTAAGAAAAAAATAAATAAATAAAAAATAAAAAAAGTCCAATAAATACCTAATAAAGTACTTTCTGCTGTAAAAATCCATTCTTTGCTCTCTCTCTGCCAGTAAAACGGACTTGTGCTGGCCAGAAAATGATAATCCTCTCCCGTCCGCAGTTCTGCCTGACAGTAACTTGGCTGCTTGAACTTTCAGAGATGCTTTTTATATAAACAAGAGTGCCTCATCATTTCTGTTACTGTCATGGCTGGGCAGTTTTTGAGAGTGTTAACCCTTCCGGTTTGGGTTTGTCTTTAAATGGTTATCTTTCCCTCCCCGGTGACAGTCCTCGTGAGGGAGATGTATCTCTTATTATTTGAAATGGCCGAGGTCCTTGGGGGTTTTTGCTGACGCGCGGATCTGTGGAACCCGCTGTTCTGCGGCCGGGGCGGATGTGGCAGGGCTGATTGATTGGACTGGTGTTTCCCGGCGTGCGAGTCATCAGCGGGTCCCGGCCCGGGCCGAATGAGCTCATTCTGCGGCGCGGCGTCGGTCAGATTGATCCCCGTCGGGTCCAAAGTGCGGAGACTCGTTTCTCATGCGATCCTGGCGCCCAAAAAGTAAATCCTCGCCAACAGACTTGCGCTCGTCGAACTCTCGAGTGGATTTAGCCTTTTAAAAACGGCCCAGGGAGAGAATGTATGTGTAGTTGTTTTGTCTGAGGACCCCTTTACAGTCTCAAAGGGACAATGCGTCCTGCAAATTGCATGGCTTGTGTGTCTTGTTGTCAGACTTATTTGTGAGTGATTCTCGTACTTCGCATTCCTTGTAACTCCGGGTGGCAGGTTATTATAGACGCGCCACAAGGGGGCGCCAATGTGCCAACGCTCCGCTTTTCTGGTCAGCTGCTACTTGTAGGAGTACGGGGCAGAGCTTGTGGCCCAATGTTTGGATATGCTGTCATTGCTTAATTTAGCTGGGTCCGTTCTGCTACCGGTCGAACGCTGTGTTGTGAAGAAGCTTTGACGAGCCTGCGTTGCTATCTGAATTTCCTTTTGCGTGTAGCTGCCAGTACAGTTTGACTCTGGGCCTTTTCTCCAGAACATTCTACTGGAAACACAGTGGAAGCCAACAAAGGCTACAGTGGTGTTACTGTCACAAACTACAGCACAACCCTTGAGCGGTAGTGATAAAAGTAATTTAAAGTGTATCCAAAGAGACTTTAAAACTCCAGGATAAGTGGGGTGACCATCTCTCTTATTGGTGAAAGTGCAGTCTATGGACCAATCAGACCCTCAGTGGAGGCTCCATCTCCCAACTAGTGAAGTTCAGATCCAATTTGATGCATCTTGTGAAAATGACCGTAGCTGGCAGTGGACATCCTGTGCTGTAAACTACATTCCCCAACCTGGGCCCTCCTGTGGAACAGAGGCTGAGATGACACAGTGGTGGAGTATCTGGTGCGTCTAGAGAATCTTTGGTGAAAGTTTGGATTGAGGTGTCGGGTGATGTCCGCCGGTCTTAAACGTCTGGATGTTGTTTTGAAGCTTGCCTGCTGTCAATCACTGCACAGTGAACTGCAGACTGTCAATCACTGCACAGTGAACTGCAGACTGTGTCAATCACTGCACAGTGAACTGCCGACTGTCAATCACTGCACAGTGAACTGCAGACTGTCAATCACTGCACAGTGAACTGCAGACTGTCTCTGCCTAAGTGTAGAAATAATAAAAGAAGGAAAAACTACTGGGACTACTGTTGGTTCTGTGGTGACCTGTTCTCTAAAAATATCCTTCTCATGGCGGTTTGATGCCCTCTTATTTATGAGGCTGAAACGCTGCAGAACGGAGGCTGCTGTTCTTTACTTAACCTGATCTACGGCTTTCCAGAACCGTACTTTATCTCCCGAAGTGGCCTCTTGTCCTCTTCCTGCGAAGGTCTGCACTTCATCAGCGAAGTGCTTTTATGAGGAAAGGGTAAACGCCGAACTGCTCCTGAGCCCCAATGTCCTGAGGTCCGATTGGCTGGAGGCAGCAGCCCTTAAAACCGGAGATTGGCGCAAAATCCACAGGTGGGCTGGGTCTGTGGCACGGAGAAGGTCCCAGGCTTCCTGAAGCTCTGACTATGGGAAGTGATGTCACAGTCTTTGTGAAGCTCTGCTTAAGGGAAGTGATGTCACAGTCTTTGTGAAGCCCTGCTTAAGGGAAGTGATGTCACAGTCTTTGTGAAGCTCTGCTTAAGGGAAGTGATGTCACTGTCTTTGTGAAGCTCTGCTTAAGGGAAGTGATGTCACAGTCTTCCTGAAGCCTGTCTCGTAGAGAGGACCAGTCCTGGTCTCTTGTGCTGTCTGCAGAGTTGGCTGTGCAGTGGGGTCCCACTCCTTATCTGGAACTCAGAGTAGTTGTTTTTTCACTCTGGATATGTGACCTCTGTCCTTGGCTCAACACCTTCCAGAAAGTTAGTGTCTAACTATTAACTACTTAATTATTTGATACATTTTTATTTTCAAGGTGGACTGGTAAAAATATGAGTGGCTTGTATTTATTTGAGTGGTCAATAGGTCCAGCCATTTAATATGATTTTTGAAGTAAAAAAACAAAACAAAAAAAAACTTTGGCATGGATAATATTTTATTAAAGGATAAAGATCATTGTTTTGACTTTGAGAAGTGGTTCTAACAGCCCAGAAGTAATCACGGCATTTCCCATTAATCATTAGGAGAAAACACATTTCTGTATCATAGATGTCTTTGTTATTTTTTTTATTTTTTTCCCCCCAGTCTTTGAAGTGTTAGAGATAATGTGACCGTGTGTTTCCTTGCACTGTTAGAGAGGCGTGTGTATTTGTCTGGGGGGGAGTGGGTGGTGTTTTTCTTTACACAGCTTGTCTGATTGGCTGGGGTTCACCGATGTGGTCATGGGAAACTGGCGGATGTGACACACTGCTGCTGTGCCTCCTCCATGACCTCTGACCCCTGAACCCGCCAGAGTGGCTGCGAGCGCGCTCCAGCGGGGGACGAACACGTCCCTCTGAAACACACTCTGTTTCTTTTCTACTGGAGAGAATCTGTCCAGAGAACTGTGTTGGGATTTATGTTTATTTTTTTTTTGTGGTGGCCTGGCAGGGGTTAGTCTGGGTATAATAATGGATTTAATAATCGTGTGTAGGAGTGAAAATACAGGATACATCTGAAGGGAGGTGTTTACCGCAACTCCAGAGACCCGGAATCTTGTTAAAGAGACTCTGCTGCTGGCATCTTCTGCTGTGAACTCTCTGACTGAACATCCGCTGAACCGCGCAGCTCCAAAGCTCTTCCCTCGTCTGCTCCAAAACTCTTCCCTCGTCCCAGCAAGGGCAGAAATGTCTGCTCACAAACGCACTTCACTCTGCGTCCTTGTTGGAGCTAAATTCAGCCCATGTAAGATGGGAAGATGGCGGTTCTGGTGTATTGTATCCCAGGATGCATCTACCGAGGTCAAAGGCCGAGGCTCTTGTTGGATTCTGTGGAAAATTGTGGGAAATTCCCTAAACTTTTAGTTTTAGACTGTATGTTCTGGTATTCTCTTAAAGCCCTCTGTCTCAGGTGAGTCATGATTGCTGACTCATCGGAATGTTTGAAAGGCTGATTATATGCCAAATCTTCCTGCACCTCTTTGGTTGTGGTTTGTTAGCGTGTCGTGCTGTAACTTGAATGATGGTGGTTGTTACAGAACTGAACCGGGCCAGGCCGGGAGAAATCGATATCGCTGCCCAGACTCCCCATTACACTCTACCTTTAGCTATGTGACCCAGGAGCAGAGAAGAGCTGTCCATCACCCCATGCACATCTGTGTGAGTGTGTGTGTGTGTGTGTGTGTGTGTGAGAGAGTGTGTGAGAGAGTGTGTGAGAGAGTGTGTGAGAGAGTGTGTGAGAGAGTGTGTGAGAGAGTGTGTGAGAGAGTGTGTGAGTGAGTGTGTGAGTGAGTGTGTGAGAGAGTGTGTGAGAGAGTGTGTGAGAGAGTGTGTGAGAGAGTGTGTGAGAGAGTGTGTGAGAGAGTGTGTGAGAGAGTGTGTGAGAGAGTGTGTGAGAGAGTGTGTGAGAGAGTGTGTGAGAGAGTGTGTGAGTGAGTGTGTGTGTGTCTGTGAGAGTGTGAGAGTGTGAGAGAGTGTGGGTGTGTGTGAGAGAGACAGTGTGTGAGAGTGTGTGTGTGTGTGTGTGTGTGTGTGTGTGTGTGTGAGTGTGAGTGTGTGTGTGAGTGTGTGTGTGTGAGTGTGTGTGTGAGTGTGTGTGCGAGTGTGTGTGAGAGAGTGTGTGAGAGAGAGAGAGTGTGTGTGTGTCTGTGAGAGTGTCTGTGAGAGTGTGAGAGTGTGAGAGTGTGTGGGTGTGTGTGAGAGAGACAGTGTGTGTGTGTGTGTGTGTGTGTGAGTGTGTGAGTGATTTACTCTGGGTACTGAAAGGCAGCAGGTGCTCCATATTAGTTACAGTGTTTAGTTTCCCCTAAAAACAGGGGACTGGACTCAATAGAGATGTCAGGGAGCGGTATGGTAATATATTGCAATCTGACTTTAAAATGGACCATTGCTACAAACCGCCCCCTCCGCCCGCCCCCCCGCCCCCCCCGGGCGATGGGGTGAACATGCGGTTCAGGTGCAGTGACCTCAGAGGGAGATAGAAATGTCTTTGAACTTCCCACCCAGCTGTTTTTCCTCCATCCCTCTCTTTCTCCCTCCATCCCCCTCTCATGTCTGTGCAGGTCCTTCATATTAGAATTTCCAGGGTTTGGGAAATTTGGCGTTCCAGGGTTTGGGAAATTTGGCGTTCCAGGATTTGGGAAATTTGGCATTCCAGCGTTTGCGATGGTTGGCGTTCCAGAGTTGGGGGTATTTGGCAGGTTTCTGAGCGCTGTTTGGTTTTGCGCCTTTCAGCCGGCCCTGTGGAATGTAGCACGTTGGTCTGAGCTGTGTGGATACAGGGCGGCAGGCAGACCGCAGGCACCCTGTGCTACCAGAGGAGGCGCTGTTGCACAGAGAGAGGGCAGTGCTGCTGACTACGCCCTGGTACACGTCCATCGTGCTCGAGCAGGTACTGCCCGGTTCCGGTACCAGACCGTGGGGCTCATGCAGCCCTGGACCCCCGTGTGTGAGGAGCTGACAGAGCAGCTTGAGAAGGGGATCACGGTCAGGGGTCAGGGGTGAAAGGTGAAAGGGCAGATCCTGGACAAGCCCCCAATGGAGAGCGCAGGCGTGAATAAAGACGGACACCATGGAAGGTGTCGATACACAGTCCCGTACGGGCAGTGTGATCTCAAACCCCGACCCTGCGCCAACCGGCCAAACCACAACCAAACCCACAACCAACCCACAACCAAACCACAACCAACCCACAACCAACCCCTGTTCATGTGCCAGTCCCTTTATGGTTCTGTAGCGATGGTTTGGACTGAACAGACTGAGAACAGGATTGGCTGCCTCTCTTGGCTGCAGTTGGGTTTCAGATCGTGTTGCTGGAGTAAGCAGGGAGCTTCGACGTGCCTGTTTGTTCAGACCGTCCTGACCGAGACGAAAAGGGCTGAAGAGCTGGCCGCTGATTTAATCCTCACTGAAGGAGCAACTGTTACCCCCAGGCCTGCAACCCCCCAGGCCTGCAACCCCCCCCGTAGGCAGACTCCAGCAGGCCTCTCTCCCATTATAACCTGATCCTGTTCCTTACGGAGCTCTGAACAGGTGTAACGGGCCCGGGATGCCCCCAAGGGGTCTCAGCCAAAACATGGGGCTCTGAGTGTACTCCGAGGGCCAGCTGGGACCCCCAACCCCCCCCCCCCCCCCCCCCCCCCCCCCCGACCCTTCAGGTAATACAGGGGGACGGGCAGGGTGCCATGGAGACCGTGCCAATCCGTGTGCTGATTGGCCTGTCGCTGTAACCCTGTCAGTGTAACGCTGTGTAGGTTGTTTTCGGTGGTAATGTGTTTCGTGTCCGTATCTCCGAATGTGTCGTTGAAGTTTAACATTCCCTTATTTATTCTCACTGTGTGAGCCTTGGCACCGCACACTTTTTAAACTGGGACGTTTTATTCCTTCTGTTAAGAGCAGAGTGGTCAGAGCAGAAGGGCATTACATTAGAGAGTGGTCACTGTGGAATAGCCTGCCAGGACATGTAGTGGAGGCAGAAACGCTGGGGGTTTTCAAATCTAGGCTTGATATGGTGCTCGATACTATCTAGCCTTTAGGCAAATTAAGCAGTAGGTTTCACTTCGTGGTAGGAAAAGGTGAACTGGGCTGAATGGCCTGTTCTCACCACTGTGTTATGTTATTACAGTTATTTAGATGACACTTTTAAATAAAGGGACTTGCAGTTGATTAGACTGTAAGCAATGTGGGGTTGAGGGCCTTGCGCATGGGCCCAAATGCTGCGCAAACCTTATTGTGGCCACACTGGGATTTGAACCACCGAACCTCCAGTTCCCCCTCAGCACGTCAGCCCCTCGGGGTGGTGCAGCGGGTCAGCCGTACGTTCTGGCTGTTAGCCCCGGGGCCACTCGCTCTGCTGGGTCACAGCCCATCCGTTCGGCTGGATGAAACCGCGCTTTGATCTCTTGCGTAATTCCTCCGTCGCCGGCGGGTCGATCTCGTGAGCCCTCCTCCTCCTCCTCCTCCTCCTCACGCTCCGGTGTCAGTGTCCGTGTGACCTCACAGCCCCGGGGGCCTCCTCTGTGTGATGAATTAGCGTTAGCGTTAGCGCTTCTGATGTGTGAGCGCGGGACGTCTCTCCTGCCTGACGGGCGTGTGCGTCCGCCCTAATGCGATTTCAGAGGGCGCGTCCTCCCTCAGCAGGTAGAGATGGGCCGATATGTCCTGACAGAGATCTTACTTCTGTTCCCAGGTTTTCCAGAAGCTTCTCCCGGCAGGGTTCGTGGATGAGATGGGGGGGGGGGGGGGGCGGGATTTGGGCGTTGTCGGGGAATCATTTTTCCAGGGTTCACTGGCGTTTCAATTTTTTTTTCTTGTCTGGAAACTGTACAATGTCAAACTCTCAGTGACTGTTTTTTTTCCCAAACCCAAGTAAAAAGAGTGATTAATTGAAATGGGTTTGATTGTATGAACTCTTGGTCTGTGGAATGAGTGGGAACGTTCTGGATGTCTGAAGTTTTTGGGTAGTTGATAACAGTCAGACTGCCCTCTTCATGACCACCCCCGCCATCCCACCAAGTTCTGACTCATCGTCTAAACTAACTTTTTTTTGATGCCCTCAAGAGAATCGCTGTATGTTCACCACTGAAGAGCCTGCAGTGGCCTCGCTCTGGGCTCCGGGCTCCGGGCTCTGGGCTCTGGGGCTCTGGGCTCTGGGCTCTGGGGCTCTGGGCTCTGGGGCTCTGGGGCTCTGGGGCTCTGGGGCTCTGGGCTCTGGGCTCTGGGGCTCTGGGCTCTGGGCTCTGGGGCTCTGGGGCTCTGGGCTCTGGGCTCTGGGGCTCTGGGGCTCTGGGGCTCTGGGCTCTGGGCTCTGGGCTCTGGGGCTCTGGGCTCTGGGCTCTGGGGCTCTGGGCTCTGGGCTCTGGGGCTCTGGGCTCTGGGGCTCTGGGCTCTGGGCTCTGGGGCTCTGGGCTCTGGGCTCTGGGGCTCTGGGCTCTGGGCTCTGGGGCTCTGGGCTCTGGGCTCTGGGGCTCTGGGTTCTGGGTTCTGGGCTCTGGGCTCTGGGCTCTGGGCTCTGGTTCTGAGGGAGATAAATCAGCTGGGTGTGCGAGTGTAAGGGATATTCTTTGGCTCTTTCGGGCTGCGGCTTCATGCCGTAAATCTTTGCGCCGTCCCATCTGCTCCGTGACTAAACGCTGCGTCTGAGGAGAACCAGAGAGGCGCCGGAATCGGGGACTGCCTCGGAGAGACCCTCTCCCCCGCAGGACCACGGGAGGGGGGTCCGCCTCCTCCTCTGCCCCAAACAGAGGAGTAATGTTACGGCCTGCGTTTCAGGCCAAGCAGACACTTATAGTGAAGTTAGAAAGCTTTTAAATGGATTGATAGAAGGATCATTGTAGTTATTTAGCACTTTTCTCGACACTCAAAGCACTTGCGGTGATCAGTGGGAAACTCGCATCAACTGATGTGCTGCACCCACCTGGGTGATGTCATGGCAGCCATTTTGAGCCAGAACGCTCACCACACACCAGCTGAGGTGGAGAGAGAGAAACGATGTTTTTTTTAAGTGAAGGGAACAACAAGCCAACAGGGCTGTTTCAAAAACCAGACTCAATGTTGGAATTGCTTTTCCTGGACAGGAGACGATGAGGTCCTAAAGCTGAGATGATGAAAATAACAGCTATAAAACGGAGATGATGTGCCTGCCATTTTATGAGAAAACATAATGTTGCCCAATTCCGCAAAGGAGATCTAGGCTCTGCAACACTTCAGACTGTAGTTATCCCTCAGTTAATAGGCCTATCTATTTATCACATGGGGCAGTTGATTCATCCCAGAAAGCATTCTGCAGCACAAATGAATCCACATGACTACGCTCTCCAGTATTTATAGGCCTATTATATAGCCTCAGTGTTTGGGAACAATCCTTAAAAAAAATTAAAAAAACTTTAAAGATAGGTCTACCACTTTAATAGTCTACCGCTGCCTTTAATTAGGCTAAATAATTAATAGTGAACTTTACTTCAGCTTTTGTACGTACATTAACGGCGACGCCATCTTAGAAAAGCGGAGTGATTTAGAGGCCGCACCTGCGCGGTCCGGTAATTCCCAGGTCTGTACTAAAGCCGTATTTTGGTTTGTTCGAGCCGTTTGTTTTTATGAAGTCTGTTCGCGCGGGGAGCCGTCTGGCCCGTTGCCAGGCGACGCGTCATGGTCTGAGCTGCAGTTCTGCTGTTCTTCGTCAGCGGGTCGCGATTTGCGTGGTTTTGTCGTCTCCGCTTTTTTGACAGCCGCGCTGAGATTTTACAGACGTCCCGAAGACAACAGCTGCGCTTCGATAGCCGCGATGGGACCGATTCAAACCCACGACCATGAGACCACTGCGTGAGAAACCAACCCCACCGAACGTCACACAGCACTCTTCTCATGATTTAAGTGCTCCCGACTTAAAACATAATCCTAGAGCATGAAGTCTTATTGATTAGTGTTTCTGAATAATAGGGCTTGCAATGTAGTCTATAGCGTGCACACATTGATTTTATAGCCTGCTTGTGTTACCCCCTGCTGTGGCTTGATGTATTTAATATATAATATTTAATATACTATTCCTGAGGCTTTGTGTGGAGCTCTGCAGTCTGTTGTGTGCCATAACGTGCAGCTGATGGCTGATGGCTTGCTCCCAATCAGCAGGCCGGTCTCATTGCACACACCATTTTAAATGATCTACTAATCAATGCTCACTGGCGTTTACCTCAATTATCAATATCCACAAAGTCATGTAGAATGTGCTACTCCAGAGAGTTAATTCCATTCTGTTTTTCTTGGTGAATTAGAAGAAATTCCCGAGTCCCCATGACTAATGACGTCCCTCTTTTTATTTTTATTTTTATTTGCCTTTTTAAGTTTTGTTTTAAGACCCTGGATATGCGCTTTCAAACTTTTCTCTGAGGTGAACATTGGTTCAACACTCCATGCTGAGATGGAGTATTTCCCGTTGACACCGCGGTAACAAGCTTGGATGGAGTAAACGTTTCTCTTTAACGTGGCGCTAATGTTCTCCAAAGGCTTCACTTCCTCTTTTGGATGTGTTCACTTGAACTCTGCGACCCTTGGCGTCAGCGGGAAAACTACAGAAAGGGCTTTGTGTTTGTGACGGTGTGTCTCCAGTAATACTCGGAGAGGAAGCGGGGGTGTGTGAGTGGATGGGGTGTGATGGGGTGTGAGTGAGGTGTGTTACTGGAGGTAATGAGCAGACTTATGAAGTGCGCTCTGTACTGCCGACATGCTCTCCTTGAGCGGTTTCATTTCTCCTCTCTCATTCTGCTCCCGGCTGAGGTGCAGCAGGCTTTTAGGAGAATTCCCGGCTGAAACACTGTCATTATTAGAATTTTCATGTCTGTGATGTGAAACGCATCCCAGGTGCTGTTCTACTTTAATTCTGTAGACATGGTGATGTTGTGTGCTGATATCGCCGCGGCAACAAGGGGCCGTTTACGATGAGTGTTTTCAGCTCGCTGTAAAAACCAGCTGCAGGTATCAGCCCATTTCAGCCCGTTAAGGACCCAAGCCACGGGGGTTTGCCTTGAACCCCCACTAATCAACTTTCTGCAATACTCCTGTCTCCAGAGCGGCCTCGCTAGCTGAGAAGTGCTGCTAACTGGCTCCTCATGTTGATGCCAGTCTAGCTGGGCTGTGTGTCCCATTGCCCCACTCTTTCTCACGAAGGGGGGCTTTCTCACGACACACTGCCGATTAAATGGCAAAATATGGCAAATATGTTACACACATATGGCTATCTCTCTACCCACCAGGGAGTTTTCTGTGCCCTTAGCATTAGCCTCCTTTAGACCTGTGTACAGTAGCCGTGTGCCGATAGCGTTAGCGCCAGCTGCTCATTCATTCACAGGCGGCCTGCAGGTGTCTGAGTGGCCAGAGGAGGCGCTGGTGAGCAACGAGCCTTGGGATTCAGACCCAATTTTGACACGATGTTACCAAACTCAGCGTTGCCATGGCGTCATTCGGTGGAAGAATAACACGCCGTGGCAGTGTGAGCAGGTGAGAGGAGAGGAGAGCTCAGAGCACCATGTTTACACTCCCCCCCTCCTCGCCCCCCCCCCCCCCGCCCCCGCCCTCGCCCTCGCCCCCGCCCCCTCGCCCTCTCCCTGGACTCTTGCAGGGCGTTGCTTGTTTGGCAGGTTGTGCCTGCTTCACGGCTGTGAGCGGAGACGGTCAGTCAGAGACCTGAGGAATGAGCCAGAATGGCTGCCTTTCCTAGCTTTCATTTCCTCAGATTTTAATTGGCCCAATTGGAGCCATCGACTCCTGCCCAATTACAGCAGTTTTTTTGGAATTCGGCTGTTTGCTGGGCGGTGTGTGTGTGTGTGTGTGTGTGCGTGCGTGCGTGCGTGCGTGCGTGCGTGCGTGCGTGCGTGCGTGCGTGCGTGCGTGCGTGCGTGCGTGCGTGCGTGCGTGCGTGCGTGCGTGCGTGCGTGCGTGCGTGCGTGCGTGCGTGCGTGCGTGCGTGCGTGCGTGCGTGCGTGCGTGCGCGCGCGTGCAAACATAGCAAACACTATATATATATATACACACACACACACACACACACACGTGTTCAGAGTTTTGCTATGGTTACCAGGACAAGTAACTAGTAGTCATAAGAAACTGGCATGCCTTTACAATTGTGAGTGTGCGTGGGTGTGCGTGCATTTGAGTGAATATTTATTAAAGGGGCATAACATCCCTATCTATCAAACCAGTACTATCAAACCATCTGGATGGTTTCACTGAGATGTTGCATTTCTAGATTTGACGGCTTTCTTAGACGCAGTTCGCAGTGATGTAATGGACCTCTATGGCAGTTTTTTCTGGTAATGAATACGCTGAAAATGTACATTAGACAAATTCTGCAGCAGATGCAGTAGCGCATCGTTTATCGTTTTTCTTCAGACGCACAGCGGTATTCTGGCTGTGGGTGGGGGGGGGTAATTGACAGGGTGCACATGGAGTTCAGGGGGTGGGTGGAGCCTGCTCACAGTCTCCCCATGGTGACCCCCCCCCCCCCCCATGCCACCTGCAGGGGGGCTAATATGAGCTGACTGCTCTGTAGGATGAACTGACAGGTATACGGGTGATGGAGTCATGGCTGTAATGAGAGAGGGAGAGGGAGTGAGAGGGAGAGGGAGAGAAAATCTATACTGCGTTACTGCACTTTATATCACCCTGCTCTCTGTGTCATATAAACTTGTTTCTGTGTGTGCGAGCAAGTTAAAGTGTGGGGTTCTGCGCGTGTGTGCGTGTGTGTGTGTGTCGGTCTGTGTGTGTGGAGGTGTGTTTATGAATGCTGAATTAAGACATGCATTAATATGCCCCGGATTCCACACCAGGAGTGTGGCACTGGCGTGAGAGATCACACTCTTCTCTTCTGGTTTCCAGGCCCTCTTATCCTGTTCAACCATTTCCTTGGTAACCTCATTTTTCCATGTTGCTGATAGGTTAATATCTATCAGGTAAAAAAAGAAACCTGCCTAAAAGAGATTTATGAAACGACTTTACGGTAAAGAGGGATGGAGGTTATCTTTGTTCATGCCCATTTGTGTATTTATATCTTCAATTAATGGATATATTTGTCTTTTTTTAGACCGAAGATTACTCATGACCAGTCTGACGTGACTCTGCCGCAGACGATTCAGCCCTTCAGGTATGTGTAATCTTTATTATTGTGTAATCTTTATTATTGTGTAATCTTTATTATTGTGTAATCTTTATTTTTGTGTAATCTTTATTATTGTGTAATCTTTATTTTTGTGTAATCTTTATTATTGTGTAATCTTTATTATTGTGTAATCTTTATTATTGTGTAATCTTTATTTTTGTGTAATCTTTATTATTGTGTAATCTTCATTATTTTCTTTTGACCATTCACTGCTGCTCCTGGTAACCATAGCAAACAGTTGAGCAGGATAACTCTGTTTTATGTCTGCCTGGCCGATCCACACTGGGGACATAACATGCCTTTTTCTTTAGTCTGGATTTATTTTGGTGTCCACAGTTAATGGTTTTCTGCTCCTCCTCTAACACACTCTGCATGCTGGCTGCTGTAAGCTCCGTATGAACTGGTACAAAACACAGAAACACAACACGATTAACTGTCATAAAGAAAGAAAGAAATAAATACTAAACTCAGGACTATTAATACTCGGGAGATAGCCAGCATTTAACCCTGTTTCAAATGACTTGGATGGATAAGAACTTTTTTAATCCCGGATAGAAATTTGTATCGTTACGTCCGTGTGACAAGGCACCTCACATTTCACTGATCCAAGATAAGATAAAATGCTAAAATAAAGAGAAAAATGCAAATCCGTATGACGTGATGGGGTCTTAGCCATGTCCAAGCATGCATACACGGTTTTTAGCCTTATGGAAGATTGATGGCTTTCTGCCAAAGATTTGCTACTTTCACTGAACGTGTGGAAGTCCAGCAGAAGATTGTGTTTCCTGGGGCAGCTGCTTGTGTTTTTCAGGAGCGTTTCCTCTCCGTTAGACTGCTCTTACTCCTCTTAGAGTTATTCATCCGCAGACGTAGGCCTGTAATGTGTGGGGGTTGAACAGCCAGTATCGGGGTAGAGTACCTGTTGACAGGACTGAGAAAGGGAATACATAGATGTGTTTTTATGTATATATATATATATATATATCCATTCTTATCTGGGATCCGTTCACTCGGCGTAGCTTCAAAAATGTTTCTGGGCCTCACTTGATTTATGTGGCTCCAGAATGTGTGTTGTGTTTTGGTTTTGGCCAGGTTATCTGAGAAACCGTTAAAGCCTGTGTTATGGTTTGGGTCCAGAGCTGCTCGTTCCTGCGCGTACACGGAACCCGTCTCTTGGCCGAGGCAGCTGCTGCTGGCTGAAATTCGGCCGGAGGCTAAACATTGTCATTATTTCTGGTAAAACCCCCTGTCCTGAATGACGCCACGTCCCAGAAATCCTGAGCGAGCCTCTGTCAGATGAGGCGTTGCAGATCGAGCCGTGGGCAGCGCCACTTTAATAACGCAGCGCTCTCTCCGTCCAGATGGCGCGCGTGTTCTCCCCCGTGCAGAAAGAGTCGCCCATATTAATGTTCTCATTTACCTCTCTGTCCGATTTCCCACAAGACTTTATATTCTAATCTCATTGTTTCTCCCCTGAGAAACATTCACGCTGTCTCAGAAATTAATTATTCAGCCCCCCTTCCTGCACTGGCTAACTGGCCTAATCTGCAGGTGGTGTTCTCCCTGTTAAGGGTGGTGTTCTCCTTGTTAAGGGTGGTTTTCTCCCTGTTACATTTTTACATTTTTTTACATTTTAGTCATTTGGCAGACGCTTTTAATCCAAAGCGACTTACAAGTGCATAGGTTCTACCACAAGTCAAAGCATCACATCCAGAACTAGGAAAATACACCTGGACTGCTGTTCTAAACATATAGTCGTCATCATAAGTCCAATTTTTTTTTTTTTTTTTTTTTTTTTTTGGGGGGGGGGGGGGTTAGACAGGGATAGGGGTATCAGAAGGGGGGGGCGGGGTAAATCAGGAGGGAGGACTAAGGTAGAGTTTGACCCTGTTAAGGGTGGTGTTCTCCTTGTTAAGGGTGGTGTTCTCCTTGTTATGGGTGGTGGTGCTAAACTGGCTTTGTAAGGTACTTGTTGGTTTTATTTGGTGTTTTGGTGGTGAAGATAATGTCAGTGAAGCTCTTGGAGGTAATAGAGGTGGAGAGGAGCTCTGCTCTGTGACACACCTGAGAGGGGAGAGGAGCTGTGTGACACACCTGAGAGGGGAGAGGAGCTCTGTGACACCTGAGAGGGGAGAGGAGCTCTGTGACACACCTGAGAGGGGAGAGGAGCTCTGCTCTGTGACACACCTGAGAGGGGGGAGGAGCTCTGTGACACCTGAGAGGGGAGAGGAGCTCTGTGACACACCTGAGAGAGGAGAGGAGCTCTGTGACACACCTGAGAGGGGAGAGGAGCTCTGTGACACACCTGAGAGAGGAGAGGAGCTCTGTGACACACCTGAGAGGGGAGAGGAGCTCTGTGACACACCTGAGAGGGGAGAGGAGCTCTGTGGGTCTGGCCCAGCCCAGCCTGTGAGCGGAAGTTTCAAAAATGTTTTTAAAGAACCAAAGTGGTCTTCACATTGACCCTGCGACCTTATTAACGGTGCTTGAGTGTCGTGGGGGGGTGGGTGACCCCCATACTTTCCGGGGTCGAGGTGTTTGGGGCAGGGAGCTGCCATTAACCTAAGAGCATCCGGGGGGGGTGCTTTCAAAACCACAGGAATCCCAATTAAAATGATTTTTTCCCCTCTGTGCACTGATGCTACAGGCCTGTGTGTGTGCGCTTGTGTGTGCGCTTGTGTGTGCGCTTGTGTGTGCGCTTGTGTGTGCGCTTGTGTGTGTGTGTGTGTGTGTGTGTGTTGTAATGTCCCATTTTTATGGTTGCTTTTTTCCTCAGCAGAAAAGGGCAGAAGCTCATATGAATAAATGGATAAATGATACATATTTGCTTGATATTGTTTTCTTAATGCCTATTTGCAGTTGAAAAGCAGTCTTAATTGAAGTTAATTGGTTTTGTTCACTCTCTCCCCCTCATCAGGATGGTCTGTAGCGTAGTGGTTAAGGTAAATGACTGGGACACCCAAGGTCGGTGGTTCTAATCCCGGTGTAGCCACAATAAGATCCGCACAGCCGTTGGGCCCTTGAGCAAGGCCCTTAACCCTGCATTGCTCCAGGGGAGGATTGTCTCCTGCTTAGTCTAGTAAACTGTACGTCACTCTGGAGCGTCTGCCAAATGCCATTAATGTAATGTAATGTAATATATCACTGCTCAAGCCCTGCATGGGTTTCTGATTGGTCTGGAAGGCTATTGTGCTTTCTGATTGGTCTCAGTAGAGTTTCTGATTGGTGTTGTACCAGCCCAGGCCCATCTGTGATTGGAGTAAATTGTGTCTGAAAAGGAATGCCAGAGCTCTGCTTGTGTTTGATTGGCTGGCTGCTGGTGTTTGATTGGCTGCTGGTGGCTGCTGGTGGCTGCTGGTGTTATGTTGTGAGAGTGAACATTGTGGAGTGGGGGGGGGGGTTATCAGTAATCTCCTGCCCTGGGGCCTGTTATAGCTTCAGACTGTTTTTGCATACTAGCTCAGTTCCTGTAAAATGACTTCCGTTAGATTTCATTAAGATTTAATGGAGATTGTCTGTTCTTCCTGTTCTTCAGAGCTTCCTGGTTGTTTTGTGTTCCTGATAACTTCAGCAGGCGTTTCACCACCCGTCTGTCCGTGAGTGACTCGGAGTGTGTGGGGGGGTGTGGGGGTGGGGGTGTGGGCGAGAGTGCGTACTCTGTCCTGCATTCAGGCAATAGTGGGGTTCTGTCTGTCTGACTTTAAGCTTTCAGTCCTGATGGTGTAAAAGCACTTTTATCACTGTGCTGTAATGAGGACCTGCTCTTTATTCTGGAGAAGCTGAGTCTCGCACTGGAGCTCCCAGCTGTGTTGACGGTCGTAGCCGGGAGGTGTTGATGGTAAACAGAGCTTCCACGGGCTGGCATTCTTCAGGTGGGAAGCCTGGACCCGTCTGGACCCGTCTGGACCCGCCTGGACCCAGAGCCCTGCGAGAATGCAGCCTCTTTATGTACTGCCTGACTGAGGATGCAGTGCTAACTTCTGAGTGCGGTTCTGTGCCGTGTGCGGTTCTGTGCCTGTGCGACTGGGACCTAAACCCACAACCTTCTGGCTTACAGCTGCAGCAGAAAGAAGCCCCAACATGTAGCCTGTCCAGGAAGCCATTCCCAAAAAAACCAGCTTGAGGATCGTTCTACATTATAATATTCTTTATACATACGTCATAAAGATGTCATTCAGCTTCAGAATGGAGGCTGTGTGTTTGAGAGGTTAAAGATGTCATTCAGCGTCAGAATGGAGGCTGGGTTTGAGAGGTTAAAGATGTCATTCAGCGTCAGAATGGAGGCTGTGTGTTTGAGAGGTTAAAGATGTCATTCAGTGTCAGAATGGAGGCTGTGGGTTTGGGAGGTTAAAGATGTCATTCAGCGTCAGAATGGAGGCTGGGTTTGAGAGGTTAAAGATGTCATTCAGCGTCAGAATGGAGGCTGTGGGTTTGAGAGGTTAAAGATGTCATTCAGCGTCAGAATGGAGGCTGTGTGTTTGAGAGGTTAAAGATGTCATTCAGCGTCAGAATGGAGGCTGGGTTTGAGAGGTTAAAGATGTCATTCAGCGTCAGAATGGAGGCTGTGGGTTTGAGAGGTTAAAGATGTCATTCAGCGTCAGAATGGAGGCTGTGTGTTTGAGAGGTTAAAGATGTCATTCAGCGTCAGAATGGAGGCTGGGTTTGAGAGGTTAAAGATGTCATTCAGCGTCAGAATGGAGGCTGTGGGTTTGAGAGGTTAAAGATGTCATTCAGCGTCAGAATGGAGGCTGGGTTTGAGAGGTTAAAGATGTCATTCAGCGTCAGAATGGAGGCTGGGTTTGAGAGGTTAAAGATGTCATTCAGCGTCAGAATGGAGGCTGGGTTTGAGAGGTTAAAGATGTCATTCAGCGTCAGAATGGAGGCTGGGTTTGAGAGGTTAAAGATGTCATTCAGCGTCAGAATGGAGGCTGGGTTTGGGAGGTTAAAGATGTCATTCAGCGTCAGAATGGAGGCTGTGTGTTTGAGAGGTTAAAGATGTCATTCAGCATCAGAATGGAGGCTGGGTTTGAGAGGTTAAAGATGTCATTCAGCGTCAGAATGGAGGCTGGGTTTGAGAGGTTAAAGATGTCATTCAGCGTCAGAATGGAGGCTGGGTTTGGGAGGTTAAAGATGTCATTCAGCGTCAGAATGGAGGCTGTGTGTTTGAGAGGTTAAAGATGTCATTCAGCATCAGAATGGAGGCTGGGTTTGAGAGGTTAAAGATGTCATTCAGCGTCAGAATGGAGGCTGGGTTTGAGAGGTTAAAGATGTCATTCAGCGTCAGAATGGAGGCTGGGTTTGGGAGGTTAAAGATGTCATTCAGCGTCAGAATGGAGGCGGTGGGTTTGAGAGGTTAAAGATGTCATTCAGCGTCAGAATGGAGGCTGGGTTTGGGAGGTTAAAGATGTCATTCAGCGTCAGAATGGAGGCGGTGGGTTTGAGAGGTTAAAGATGTCATTCAGCGTCAGAATGGAGGCTGGGTTTGAGAGGTTAAAGATGTCATTCAGCGTCAGAATGGAGGCTGGGTTTGGGAGGTTAAAGATGTCATTCAGCGTCAGAATGGAGGCGGTGGGTTTGAGAGGTTAAAGATGTCATTCAGCGTCAGAATGGAGGCTGGGTTTGAGAGGTTAAAGATGTCATTCAGCGTCAGAATGGAGGCTGGGTTTGGGAGGTTAAAGATGTCATTCAGCGTCAGAATGGAGGCGGTGGGTTTGAGAGGTTAAAGATGTCATTCAGCGTCAGAATGGAGGCTGGGTTTGAGAGGTTAAAGATGTCATTCAGCGTCAGAATGGAGGCTGGGTTTGAGAGGTTAAAGATGTCATTCAGCGTCAGAATGGAGGCGGTGGGTTTGAGAGGTTAAAGATGTCATTCAGCGTCAGAATGGAGGCTGGGTTTGAGAGGTTAAAGATGTCATTCAGCGTCAGAATGGAGGCGGTGGGTTTGAGAGGTTAAAGATGTCATTCAGCGTCAGAATGGAGGCTGGGTTTGGGAGGTTAAAGATGTCATTCAGCGTCAGAATGGAGGCAGTGGGTTTGAGAGGTTAAAGATGTCATTCAGCATCAGAATGGAGGCTGGGTTTGAGAGGTTAAAGATGTCATTCAGCGTCAGAATGGAGGCTGGGTTTGAGAGGTTAAAGATGTCATTCAGCGTCAGAATGGAGGCTGGGTTTGAGAGGTTAAAGATGTCATTCAGCGTCAGAATGGAGGCTGGGTTTGGGAGGTTAAAGATGTCTGCCGCTCCGTTGTGCCTCCTGGTGTTCACACAGGCAGTCACACAGCCACCCTCCTGCTCGCAGGACCCCGTCTGACTGCCGGAGCCCTGTTCCACAGGCACCTTCACACACCGTTTCCCCGGCTGTCATGTAATCAGCAGTGATTTACACGGCCTGAGCGCCCAGCCCAGATCCCAGCGGCAGGCAGGTCTGATCTCTGTTCCTGCTACAAACGTACCGTCACGCACAGCACGGCTAAAACCGTTAGCTGTTCTGAGTACATTTCGTAATGGTGGTGGGGGGGGGGGGGAGTGTGCAGGGTTCATTTATTTTTATTTTTGAAAGCTGGAATCTTCACCCTGGCGGTGGGTGAATGGATTAGTGAGAGAGTGAGAGAGTGAGAGAGTGAGAGAGTGACGTTTTGCCAGAGATGGCAGATTTGCAAATGGCTGCCAGGTCACACAAAGGCCTCGGTCCTTTCTGTGACGGTCCCGGTGAGGAACGGCAAAAATCCGGGCGATTATCAAAGAGTAGCAAGCTCTTGGGAGCATGTCTTCCACCTGGCTAATCCACCATGATGCATTAACGACCGGGATACTCGAGGTGTTAATCATTAGAACAGATAGAGATATTTATTTACCTCCAAAGCCACCGTGTGCTCGGGGTTATTTGTCAGGTGACTTCCAGCCCTGTGACGCTGTAATGGTCATTCACTCCAGCGTTCCACCCTGAGGCTCATCCTGCATCCTGCCCCCCCCCCATAATCCCCCCCCCACACACACACACACACACACACACCAAACTATAATCGGGCTGCTTTGGTTTCAACAAGGATCTCCCAGATCAACGGCTCCTATCCTTCCTCCACAGACACTGATCAGTTAAATGGAACAATTGCATATTTACATTTTTCATTATCAGTGGGGAAAGACCAGCGTTTTTGAGCCAATATGAAGGTTTGTGGATGAAAGTCTATTCCTCATTCAAGACTTTAGGTGTCTTTAAGTAGCATCCATGGAATGTAGATTTGGTGAAGTTTATACTTTTAAATGATTCAGTTGATCTTGCTGAACTCGCTTCGCTGTATTCTGTTGTTTTATTAGAAGACAGAAAACAGAGTGGTGGCAGACAAATAGAGAGATGTTGGGCATTACTTCCTGGTGGATTCTTAAAATGGTCAACATGCTTAATCTGGCAAAATAAATCATTTTGATTGAATTGGTATCAGACGTCCCTCATGGGGAACACGCCCTCGTTGTTTAAACCTGATTTTACAGAATGTGTCTGTAGTGCAGCCCACGCTGCTTGTGGTGAAGGTGTGAGATGAAATGTGACTGAATGCGTCTTTCTCCAAAAACAAATTCTGCGCATTCCTCAGCGGCCTCAGGCCCTGTGTGAGGAGCTCAGGCAGGCGTGCCCCCCCCCCCTCCTTTAGGAAGCTGGGAAGAGTAAACACTCAGAGATGCAGCACAGAGTGACCCAGAGATCTGAGCTTCTCCTCCGCGTCCGCTCTCGCCTGGAGGAGAGGAGACCGTGTGCGGACTCTGGGTGAGGAGGGTCAGTGTGAGGAGGGTCAGTGTGAGGAGGGTCAGTGTGTGAGGGTGTGGGGAGGGTCAGTGTGGGGGGGTGTGAGGAGGGTCAGTGTGGGGGGGTGTGAGGAGGGTCAGTGTGGGGGGGTGTGAGGAGGGTCAGTGTGGGGGGGTGTGAGGAGGGTCAGTGTGGGGGGGTGTGAGGAGGGTCAGTGTGGGGGGGTGTGAGGAGGGTCAGTGTGGGGGGGTGTGGGGAGGGTCAGTGTGGGGGGGTGTGAGGAGGGTCAGTGTGAGGAGGGTCAGTGTGGGGGGGTGTGAGGAGGGTCAGTGTGGGGGGGTGTGAGGAGGGTCAGTGTGGGGGTGTGAGGAGGGTCAGTGTGAGGAGGGTCAGTGTGGGGGGGTGTGAGGAGGGTCAGTGTGGGGGTGTGAGGAGGGTCAGTGTGAGGAGGGTCAGTGTGGGGGGGTGAGGAGGCGTTGGGTCCGGTTATGGAGCTGCTGGGTGGGGTTGGGGGCTTAAATATCTGAGCCAATTGAAGCACCCTCACCCCACCTCCACCCCTATACCCCCACACCCACCCTCACCCCACCTCCACCCCTATACCCCCACACCCACCCTCACCCCACCTCCACCCCTGCAGTGTGCTCATATGCTCAGTGTGTGTATGTGCTCATATGCTCAGTGTGTGTATGTGCTCATATGCTCAGTGTGTGTATGTGCTCATATGTGCAGTGTGTGTGTGTGCTCATATGCGCAGTGTGTGTATGTGCTCATATGCTCAGTGTGTGTCTGTGCTCATATAAAGCGGTGCTGTGGTGGGGCCCAGGCTGAGGGATGGGCTCGTGTTTCATACGGGCGGGCTGATGAGGATGGATGAGCAGGCCGGGGTTCCGGTGGGGGCTGAACACCTGTACTCCTGGTACACCTGGTACACCTGTACTCCTGGCACAGGATCACTCCCCTGATGGATGGCTGGGGCCCTCAGGGGGTGCGGCCTGAGGCATTAGGCATTAGGCATTAGGAATGGGGTGTTAAGCGGTTGGGGTTGGTGTTGGTGTTGGGGGTAGGGGCTGGGTTTGGGGGTGGTGGGGGGAGCTGTCAGGCAGGAGTCTGTCTGTCTGGCTCCCTGATTTTTACACCAGAACTTGTCGAGTATTTTAGTTTTTTCTGTCGCATTGGTGCCCCTATTGGTGCTGTGATGGACAGGAGCACAGAAGCTTTGTGTGTGTGTGTGTGTGTGTGTGTGTGTGTGTGTGAGTGTGTGTGAGTGTGTGTGTGAGTGTGTGTGAGTGTGTGTGAGTGTGTGTGAGTGTGTGTGAGTGTGTGAGAGTGTGTGAGAGTGTGTGAGAGTGTGTGAGAGTGTGTGAGAGTGTGTGAGAGTGTGTGAGAGTGTGTGAGAGTGTGTGTGAGTGTGTGAGAGTGTGTGTGTGAGTGTCCCTGGAGGACAGGTTGAACCCGCTCAGATTGTGTTCAGCTCTGGTGTTTGGTTCTTGGGGTTCCCCGGGGGGGCGGGGGGGGTCTCTCAGCTGTGTGTTGTCTGTCCTCACCACAGTCCAGTTCCGCCCGGGAGGCTTGGATCCCCCTCCTAATGCCCACTTCTCCCGCCCACAGGGGCTGCAAGTTCACATCCTAAAGCTGCTCTATCACCCTGTTACTCTCCTGCACAATGCCATCTCTCCCTTTTATTATTTTTAGTCTGAAAGGGATGGATCATGTTTAATTTAGAGCTGGAAGCCTTTTGTGTTGTATGTAGTTATTCTTTTCTTTTTTTTAATCAGTTTATGAAAGCTGTCTTTGGAATGCGCAAGTGTGGACCAGCTCTAGTTTCTCTCTCAAAGCTTTAAAATGTGATTGTACCTCATTATGTTAAAAACAAACCAACCTGCACCACACCCCCCGCCCCCTTCCCACCCCCACCTTCCTGTCTCAGGCCTGTCTGTGTGTCTGCGTGTCTCAGGCCTGTCTGTGTGTCTGCGTGTCTCAGGCCTGTCTGTGTGTCTGCGTGTCTCAGGCCTGTCTGTGTGTCTGCGTGTCTCAGGCCTGTCTGTGTGTCTGCGTGTCTCAGGCCTGTCTGTGTGTCTGCGTGTCTCAGGCCTGTCTGTGTGTCTGCGTGTCTCAGGCCTGTCTGTGTGTCTGCGTGTCTCAGGCCTGTCTGTGTGTCTGTGTGTCTCAGGCCTGTCTGTGTGTCTGCGTGTCTCAGGCCTGTCTGTGTGTCTGCGTGTCTCAGGCCTGTCTGTGTGTCTGCGTGTCTCAGGCCTGTCTGTGTGTCTGCGTGTCTCAGGCCTGTCTGTGTGTCTGCGTGTCTCAGGCCTGTCTGTGTGTCTGCGTGTCTCAGGCCTGTCTGTGTGTCTGTGTGTCTCAGGCCTGTCTGTGTGTCTGTGTGTCTGCGTGTCTCAGGCCTGTCTGTGTGTCTGCGTGTCTCAGGCCTGTCTGCTGGCTGTCCCATCAGTTTGATGAGTGGG